>NW_019942725.1:355589-372858 GCF_002910315.2 Salvelinus sp. IW2-2015 | reverse complement strand
CTCTCGCGATTCCTGCTCGTTTCTCTCTTCGGATTTTTCCTCCCCTCCCAACTCACTCTCCTTGTCCCCTCGCCGACTCTTCTCTGCTCTTTACTCTCTTTTCCCTCCGCGCATTCCTTCTTCCTCTTCCCCTCCCCACTCACTCTCCTTTCCCCTCCTCCTCGGCATCTCTCGTCTCCTCTCCCTTCCCACTCACTCTCTCTTTACCCCCCCTCTCTCGCATTCTTCTCTCTCCTTTCCCCTCTCCACTCACTCTCCCATTCCCCCTCCTCCGCATTCTCTCTTTCTCTCTCTTCCCCTCCCACTCACCTCCCTTATCCCCCTCGTCATCGCCTCTCTCCCTACCTTTCACCCTCTCGCTTTCTCTCTCTTCCCCTCCCACTCACTCTCCCTTTCACCCCTCTCTCCATTGCTCTGCTCTCTCTCTCCACCTCCGCAGCATCACTCTCCCTTTCCCCCTCTCTCGCATTCTCCTCTGCTCTCTCTTCCCGCCCACTCACTACTCCCTTTCCCCTCTCTCGGCATTCTCTCTCTCTTCTTCCCCTTCCCACTCACTCTCCCCTTCCCCCTCTCTCGGCAATGTCTCTTCGCTCTCTCTTCCCCTCCCACTGCACTTCTCCCTTTCCCCCTCTCTCGCGATTCTCTCTGACTCTCTCTTCCGCTCCCTCACTCTCCCTTTCCCCCTCTCTCGCATTCTCTCGGACTCTCTCTTCCCTCCAACTCACTCTCCCTTTCCCCCTCTCTCGCATTCTCTCGACTCTCTCTTCCCCTCCCACTCACTCTCCCTTTCCCCCTCTCTCGCATTCTCTCGACTCTCTCTTCCCCTCCACTCACTCTCCCTTTCCCCCTCTCTCGCATTCTCTCGACTCTCTCTTCCCCTCCCATCACTCTCCCTTTTCCCCCTCTCTCGCATTCTCTCGACTCTCTCTTCCCCTCCCACTCACTCTCCCTTTCCCCCCTCTCGCATTCTCTCGACTCTCTCTTCCCCTCCCAACTACTCTCCTTTCCCCTCTCTCGCAGTTCTCTTCGACTCTCTCTTCCCCTCCCACTCACTCCCCTTTCCCCTCTCTCGCCATTCTCTCGACTCTCTCTTCCCTCCCACTCATCTCCTTTATCCCCCTCTCTCGCATTCTCTCCGACTTCTCTCTTCCCCTCCCACCACTCTCCCTTTCCCCCTTCTCTCGCATTCTCTCGCTCTCTCTTCCCCTCCCACTCACTCTCCCTTTCCCCCTCTCTCGCATTCTCTCGACTCTCTCTTCCCCTCCCACTCACTCTCCCTTCCCCCTTTCTCGCGCATTCTCTCGTACTCTCTCTTCCCCTCCACTCACTCTCCCTTCCCCCTCTTCGCATTCTCTCGAACTCTCTCTTCCCCTCCCACTCACTCTCCCTTTCCCCCTCTCGCGCATTCTCTGACACTCTCTCCCTCCCACTCACTCTCCCTTCCCCTCTCTCGCAATTCTCGCGACTCTCTCTTCCCCTCCCACTCACTCTCCCTTTCCCCCTCTCTCTCATTCTCTCGACTCTCTCTTCCCCTCCCACTCACTCTCGCCTTTCCCCCTCTCTCGCATTCTCTCGACTCTCTCTTCCCCTCCCACTCACTCTCCCTTCCCCCTCTCGCGCATTCTCTCGACTTCTCTTCCCTCCCACTCACTCTTCCCTGTTCCCCTCTCTCGCATTCTCTCGACTCTCTCTTCCCCTCCCACTCACTTCCCTTTCCCCCTCTCTCGCACTCTTCGACTCTCTCTTCCCCTCCACTCACTCTCCCTTTCCCCCCTCTCGCATTCTCTCGACTCTTCTTCCCCTCCCACTCACTCTCCCTTTCCCCCTCTCTCGCATCTCTCGACTCTCTCTCTTCCCCTCCCACTCACTCTCCCCTTTCCCCCTCTCTCGCATTCTCTCGGACTTCTCTGTTCCCCTCCCACTCACTCTCCCTTCCCCCTCTCTCGCATTTCTCTCGACTCTCTCTCCCCCCACTCACTCTAACCTTTTCCCCCTCTCTCGCATTCTCGTCGACCTGCTCTTCCCTCCCACTCATCTCCCTTTCCCCCCTCTCTCGCATTCTCTCGACTCTCTCTCCCCATCCCATCACGTCTCCCTTCTACCCCCTCTCTCTGCATTCTCTCGACTCTACTCTTCCCCTCCCACTCACTCTTCCCTTTTCCCCCCTCTTCCTCGGCATTCTCTCGACTCTCTCTTCCCACTCCACTCACTCCTCCCCTTCTCCCCCTCTCTCGCATTCTCTCGACTCTCTCTTCCCCTCCCACTCACTCTCCCTCTTCCCCTCTCTCGCATTCTCTCGACTCTCTCCTTCCCCTCCACTCATCTTTCCCTTTCCCCCCTTCTATGTTTTTTTTTTCCTCGCAATTCTCTCGACTCGTCTCTCCCCCCCACTCAGCTCTCCCTTTCCCCCTCTCTCGCATTCTCTCGACTCTCTCTTCCCCTCCCACTTCACTCTCCCTTTCCCCCTCTCTCGCATTTCTCGACTCTTCTCGTTCCCCTCCCACTCACTCTCCCTTCCCCCTCTCTGCAGTTCTCTCGATCTCTCTCTTCCCCCCCACTCACTCTCCCTTTCCCCCTCCTCGCTTTCTCTCGACTCTCCTCTTCCCCTCCCACTCACTCTCCCTTTTCCCCCTCTCTCGGCATTCTCCACTCTCTCTTCCCTCCCACTCACTTCCCTTTCCCCCTCTCTCGCATTCTCTCGACTCGTTCTTCTGCCCTCCACTCACTTACTCCCTTTCCCCCTCTCTCGCAGGGTCTCATCGACTCTCTCTTCCCCTCCCACTCACTCTCCCTTTCCCCTCTCTCGCATTCTCGCCTGACTCTCTCTTCCCCAAATCCCCAACTCACTCTGCCCTGTTCCCCCTCTCTCGCATTCTCTCGACTCTCTGCTTCCCCTCCCACTCACTCTCCCTTTCCCCTCTCTCGCTTCTCTCGGACTCTCTTCTTTCCCTCCCACTCACTCTCCCTTTCCCCCTCTCTCGCATTCTCTCGACTCTCTCTTCCCCCCCACTCACTCTCCCTTTCCCGCCTCTCTCGGCATTCTCCTCGACTCTCTCTTCCCCTCCCCAGGTCAACTCCCCTTTCCCCTCTCTCGTCATTCTCTCGACTCTCTCGTCCCTTCCACTCATCTCCTCCCGTTCCCCTCTCTCGCATATCTCTGCGACTCTCTCTCCCCTCCCCACTCACTCTCCCTTATCCCCCATCTCTCGCATTCTCTCGATCTCTACTTACCCCTCCCACGTCACCTTCCCTTTCCCCCTCTCGCATTCTCCGAACTCTCTCTTCGCCCTCCACTCACTCTCCCTTTCCCCCCTCTCTCGCATCTCTCGCACTCTCTCCCCTCCCATTCCACTCTCCCCTTATCCCCCTCTCTTTCGCATTTCTCGGACTCTCTCTTCCCCTCCCACATCACTTCTCCCTTTCCCCCTTCTCTCGCATTCTCGCGACTCTTCTTCCCCTCCCACTCACTCGTCCCTTCCCCCTGCTCTCGCATTCTCTCGACCTCTGCTTCCCCTCCCACTCACTCTCCTTTCCCCCTCTCTCGCATTCTCTCGCGACTGCTCTCTTCCCCTCCCACTCACTCTCCCTTATTCCCTCTCTCTCGCATTCTCTCGACACTCTCTCTTCCCCTCCCACTCACTCTCCCTTTCCCCCTTCTCTCGCATTCTCTGCGACTCATCTCTTCCACCTCCCACTCACTCTCCCGTTCCCCCTCTCTCGCATTCTCTTCGCTCTCTCATTCCACCTCCCACTCACTTCCCCTTTTCCCCCTTTTCTTTTTTTTCCTTTCCCGCATTCTCTGACTCTTCTCTTCCCCTCCACTCACTCTCCCTTCCCTCTCTCGCATTTCTCTCTTCCTCTCTTCCCCTCTCCCCTCCCACTCACTCTCCCTTTCCCCCTCTCTCGCATTCTCTCTCTCTCTCTCTTAGAACTGCTGGATGATGAGTCCCAGAAGCCCTTCTGTTGTGTGTCAGCATGCCCGTCCCAAACGGTGTGGCCAGATGAGCAAGCCTATGTTTCAACGAATACCAGGGCCAAACACTTCCTGATCAAGTACAAGGATGCAGAGGCAAAGTTTGTTAATTTGGTGTTTTTTGAAAAACACTGATATGTGCGACGGATATACGTGTGGCTCATGTTGGGATTGGTTAACCAGAGAAAGACCATGTTGGTCAAATGTTTTTCGTATCACCTAAGCTTTATCAATCACCCTTTGCTTTAATCAATCACCCTTTGCTTTATCGAATCACCCTTTGGTTATCAATCACCCTTTGCTTTATCAATGCACCCTTGCTTTATCATCACCCTTTGCTTTATCAATCCACCCTTAGTTTTACTAATCACCCTTACTTATCAATCACCCTTTGCTTTATCAATCACCCTAGCTTTAATAAAGCATTTCATTTGGGTGCAGCAAAACAGTTAGAGCAGAAATGTGTGTTTCTCTGCCTAAGTGAAAAAGAACGATCATTTTCTGTATTTTATTATTTAATATATGGTATAGTGCACAATGGGTCTGGCAGTCTAGAGGGAACGTTATTCCTATATTGATCTGGTGGTGTACATCATAGTCAAGCCAAAGTCAAACATGCCAAATCAACCATAGCCCAAAAGTCAACATGCCAAAGTCAACATGCCAAAGTCAACAGCCAAAGTCAAATGCCAAAGTCAACATGCCAAAGTCAACATGCCAAAGTTCGAACATGCCAAAGTCAACATGCCAAAAGTCAACATGCCAAATCTAACAGCCAAAGTTACATGCCAAAAGTCTACATGCCAAAGTCTACATGCCAAAGTCTACATTGCCAAAAGTCTACATGCCAAAGTCAACAATGCCAAAGTCAACATGCAAAGTCAACAATTGCCAAAGTCAACATGCCAAAGTCAACATGCCCAAAGCGTCTACATGCCAAAGTCTACATGCCAAAGTCTACAGCCAAAGTCTACATGCCAAAGCTCTACTCAGCCAAAGTCAACATGCAAAAGTCAACATGCCCTTTGGAGAAACTCCTGAGGCTCTCAGCTGTAGGTTGTTACTATCTGATCGCTGTATATTTCTAGTCTTTTTGTTTTGCGTTACTATAGTGTGTGATCCTATTCTTCTGAAGTACATTTCCTTAAAGGTCTGAAGAATACCTCACCTGTTATGTGTTTGTGTGTTTCTGATACCTTATGGGAGGCACAACATGGTATGATGCAGATGTTTGTCATGGTGACAGTAGAAAACCTCCTCCTGTAGCCCGGGTGGAATTCTTGCTTAATATTTAATGCTAAATGATATTGTATTTCAAGTGCCATACTCTTTAAGTTACTATGGTTCAGACATAGAATATATAAAAAGAAAACAAGAACAACTATGTGAATAAGGTTAAAAGACAGATAAAACTAGCAGAATGCAACTAATCAATATGGGTCTGTGATGATTTGATTATGGTTTTCGTGTTTCCAACTGTCATTTAGTTCCTCTTTGAGGGCCAAAATGGCAAAATCCCTAGAAGCTTTTAACTTGTTACACATCTGAATGTTCCAGAATAACATCCCTGATATACCTAAACGTAGTACCCCGAATGCAGTTCTAACCATTATGCAATTACTGTCAGATGAAAACAGTGTTAATGTTGACTCTGAAGAGGCAGTCTCCTATTCGAGATACAATTTCGACCTCAGATCAACAATTGGAACCAGCCTGCGTCCGAAATGGCACCCTAATCCCTATATAGTACACTACTTTTGTCATGGCCTTGGTCAAAAGTAGTTCACTATATAGGGACTAGGATTCCATTTTTGGCACATCCACAGTGCGAGGGCATTTGGTGCAGTGTTGCTGATGGCGGTTCAAACACAAACCCTGGTTTTAACGGTATAGTAAGATTCCCCAGCCTGGTTCTTCAACCTAGGGGGCATTGTCACCTTGGAAAGATGTTAGTTGTTGATGTGTGTGGAAAAACCATGTTGGCACTCAGCGGCCAAATCTATTTCTGCAGTGCTTGCTCTTTGGGGTTTTAGGATGGGTATTTGTAAAGCACTTTGTGACAACTGCTGATGATAAAAGGTATTTTTAAAATACACGTCATTGAGTGATTGAAGAGAGGAGGAGGAAGAGGGGGGTTACTATGGCCTCTGGTTTTCTGTCACGGTTACTAGACTGAGGGCTGGAGAGGTTGAGGGCTCCATAGGTCGTCCCCGCCATCAGAACACTGTTTATTGGCCCTGAGTTGCTCAGCTCCTCCTTCTCTTCCTTCACTGCTTTATTTTACATTTTTTTATTTCACCTTTATTTAACCAGGTAGGCCAGTGGGGGAACAAGTTCTCATTTACAACTGCTACCTGCTTTATAATCACAACCAGATTGCTCACAACCTCTGGTTCCCAATGAGACTTCTGGGTAGCCGTGTATGAAGGGCCAGCCCTAGGAGTGGTTACAGAATGTTTAGAACACATTCTATTCTAGGACCTTTAGTTTGCTTGTTTCCATAGCAATGTGACCTGCCTGGTGAAAAGGCTTCAATAAAGGACTGAGAGTTTCTCCTGGTGACTTGGTCTACAAAAACCTCTGTTCCATGTAACTACCACCATACCAAAACAGGCTTCCATACAATGGATTCCCCATAGAGATCCTTAATTTCATTAAATGGGATACTACGCACACTATTCATGGTAAATCTACGGTGTTAGTACAGTAGTGTTAAAGTACTGTACACCACCATTCCACAGCTGAGACTTTCACCGCCAATCTAGCATCACATCAAACAGGCAATCCTTCACTGATTTAGGAGCTAAAACCAGGACCTCAAGGATACTGTGGTGTAGTAGTGACCTCACAAGATACATTCCACCTGATATGCCACTGACAGCCATCCAGGCCAGTCAAGGGAATCACTAACTAGATGACATTGATATTTTCAGTGAACAGCACTTGAACTGCGTAGTGTATTTCCAAAGGGTGACATGATGGTTTCTGGGTGTCACTGGCTCCATGGTTTTGAGTGATGTAGACCTACGAGGTGACAGGAGGGCTTGAATATTTCTGTACGGGATAATCTCCCAACATGCATTTACAATACCAGCAGTGACAGCCAGTTTGTTTGTGTATGTTTGTTGAATTCACTTTACAATACACCACCTGGTTATAATATCCATGTCAAACATATATCTTGTTGAACCCAGTTACGGACGCTTCTATGAAGAGGGGACGCAACACCCTGCTACAACTCAACGTGGAGTGAAAGAGGTATGGGACTGTAGGTGCGAGTAAGGATGACAAGAGGCAGAGAATTGTACCTTTTACAAGGAATTTATTCCATCACATGGTAATTTTGGGGAAAAGGGGTTAGACAGAACAAAAGCAAAGAAAGTAAATGTCAAAGCCCCCTCTCCTACCTTACCTGCCTACCCACTAGTTACCTAACTAGCACCACCTGGTGCTCTAACCAAAATACAGGGGGTGGTCCGCCCAGGTCTTACCTAGTGTGCCTAGACAGTAAATACTACGGGTATATGTATGCCCGCAGGTCTCTTGCCTAAGCACTCCCTAGGTGCCTTCTTCCCCCCTAGGAACAAATGAAAAATAAATATCCAAATGTAATTAAACAATTTCAAGAATCAAAAACACAGTTCTATTAGCACACACATACCTCAAATCAGCGGCAACAAAAATACTTAACAAAACCTGTCTCTGAGCCACAACCAAGACAGGACATCAAATCAGCTCTCTCTCTGCAACAACCACAGAACATACCCATCTCTGTTAGCAACAACCAACATAATGACCCTCAGCCATCAACCTCCTCTCTCGGCCATCAACCTCCTCTCTCGGCCATCAACCTCCTCTCTCGGCCATCAACCTCCTCTCTCGGCCATGATCTTTCTTCTGAGCAACAGAACACTGGTTTTTATACAGCTTCAGAAGGCATTGGTAATTGGAGACAGCTGCGTCCTGACGAGGGGGCGGGGTCAGCTCTCCAATTAGCAATGGAGTCGACCAATCAGCTGCTTGGGGGTTATTTCAGGAAGCCATCCTGAAACACACAGGTAACAAACCACAACACAGAAACTGGGGAACGTAACAAACCCCTTTGCACAGTAAGATGCCCTGTTGTCCAGATCCAGTATGTATCTCTTTTTGGTAGGCCATTGTGAGAGAAGGCTGCCATGGTTGATTATGATTATTATAATAGAAAGACGTCAAAAATCATGATTGTTCAATTGTTTTTTCTCTCAGACAAAAATATTTTTGGATGATTGCAGTTTTCAATGATATTACATTTTTTTTCTGTTTTGATTGAATTGTATAAAGACAGAATTTAAGAATTGTGCGCCCGCCGCCAGAATATGATTTAGAACAAGGGTTTAATGACTATAAACAGTGAATTCTCTACATCGTTGATAAACTATCCCGTTGGTGAATCACATTGTTTCCACCCCACCTCACCCATTATAATGACATGAGTCACCAATTTCAGATCTTCTCAAGATCCAACAAAACAATGGGCCCACAGACATCATATCTTCAGTGACGTAGGTCTGAATATGTGGCCTTAAATCAGGTTCAAATTAAATAAATTATACCCTCCATTGAAATGGGTACATTAGCCAGCTCCCTGACAGTCTCAACCAATCAACTCATCTTAGAGGATAATTGGTTTCATTTTTAGACCCTAATTCTGTCCCCAGAGACTGACCAGCTGAGGCCATGCACCATTCAGAAAGAGACGGGGCTGGATGACTGAGCAGCTGAGGCCATGGACCGTTCAGAAAGAGACCGAGGCTGGATGACTGACCAGCTGAGGCCATGCACCATTCAGAAAGAGACCGGGGCTGGATGACTGAGCAGCTGAGGCCATGGACCGTTCAGAAAGAGACCGAGGCTGGATGACTGGCAGCTGAGGCCATGCACCATTCAGAAAGAGACCGAGGCTGGATGACTGAGCAGCTGAGGCCATGGACCGTTCAGAAAGAGACCGAGGCTGGATGACTGAGCAGTGAGGCCATGGACCGTTCAGAAAGAGACCGAGGCTGGATGACTGAGCAGCTGAGGCCATGGACCATTCAGAAAGAGACCGAGGCTGGATGACTGAGCAGCTGAGGCCATGGACCGTTCAGAAAGAGAACCGAGGCTGGATGACTGACCAGCTGAGACCATGGACCGTTCAGAAAGAGACCGAGGCTGGATGACTGAGCAGCTGAGGCCATGGACCATTCAGAAAGAGACCGAGGCTGGATGACTGAGCAGCTGAGGCCATGGACCGTTCAGAAAGAGACCGAGGCTGGATGACTGAGCAGCTGAGGCCATGGACCGTTCAGAAAGAGACCGAGGCTGGATGACTGACCAGCTGAGACCATGGACCGTTCAGAAAGAGACCGAGGCTGGATGACTGAGCAGCTGAGGCCATGGACCATTCAGAAGAAGAGCCGAGGCTGGATGACTGAGCAGCTGAGGCCATGGACCGTTCAGAAGAGACCGAGGCTGGATGACTGACCAGCTGAGGCCATGGACCGTTCATAAAGAGACCGAGGCAGGATGACTGAGCAGCTGAGACCATGGACCGTTCAGAAAGAGACCGAGACAGGATGACTGACCAGCTGAGGCCATGGACCATTCAGAAAGAGACTGAGGCTGGGATTCTTCTATTTACATCCTCTCATTGATGGGATACAAGACACTTGCATTGTACATAGGGTGGGAGTGAGTTGGAGGGAGGTGTTGCTGGGTATCTGCGAGTGTGTGTGGTGTGTGTTTGCGTACGTTTTTAACTATACTGGTGGGGACCAGAGGTAATTTTATTTCTGGGGGTTTAGGGTTAAGGTTAGAATTCATTTTAGGAGCTAGGGTTAGTTTTAGTGTTACTTTTAGGGTTAAGGTTACGTTTTTTGCGTTAAGGTTAGGGTTAGCGGTTAGGGAAATAGATTTTTGAATGGGACTGAAATGTGTCCTCACAAGGTTAGTTGTACAAGACTGTGTGTGTGTGGTGTGTGTGTGTGTGTGTGTGTGTGTGTGTGTGTGTTGTGTGTGTGTGGTGTGTGTGTGTGTGTGTGTGTGTGTGTGTGTGAGAACTGTGGCTGTATCAATCAACTGAGAGCAGTATTACTGTAGCTGTTTCACTCCTTATCAGGTAGAGGGCACTGATGGTATGAGGGAAACACGTGAGACAGGTTAATATCAAAATACATTATGTTCTTACTGAACCTCAGCAGCAGTATTCTAATCTGTAACATGCATTTTTTTTACCTCCCCAGTGTGTGTCTGACTTGGATCCTTAAGACTTTGAAATTCTCATCTTAATGGTCTGATTAGTTGTAATTTAGGTCAGACCTGATTAAACAATTTTTAAAAATCATCACAAATTCTAGCCACGTGTTAATAACTATACAGCCAACAGACAATGTCACCGACTCTATTGACCGCGCATCTATTCTCAAGCTTGGACTTTTGAAGGGGAGTCCCGGGCAACTGAGGTCACATACAGTATGTTAATTACTGTGGGAATGATAATAATGAAGGGAATAGCAGAGAGACAGCCCTAACACAAATGCAACCCTGTCTCAAAAGTTTCCATCCTTCCATCACGACAAAGCATGGTGTACTGTGAGATACTGTGTTATAGAAACGAGTGTGCTTCGGAAGTACATATTTCCATTCTGCCACTGGGTGGTGTTTTGTGAAATACTGTGTCTGTGAAATAGTGTGTCTCTGAAGTACAGTGCAGTAATCTAACTTGTGCTGCTGCCGGATAGTTAGTGCAGGTTGATTGGTCTGTCAGCACTGTCCCTCATCTTAATGGCCAAGGCAGCAATGTAGTGCGCTGCCAACCCACAGCTCTCTGTGTCCTCCCCCAACAGGACGGGTAGCCTATCCTCATCAGAGAGGTCTTTGAAACCTTGAATAAGGGTTTCATATTTGGGGAAATGACACTCTCTAATTGTTTTATATTTTTTACATTTTGTCAGGAAATGCAGCTCTGTCTCAGGTTCTGCTGTGGTGCAGTGGTTGCACAGCCTTTCCTCTACAGGGAGCCAGGTTTTCCTGTGTCTACCCTTCTCAATGGCAAGGCTGTGCTCACCGAGCCTGTACTTTGCCAAGGTTTTTCTAATGTTTTGATCAGTAACCATGGTCAAATAGTTAGTCACGGTGTACTGTCGATTTAGTACACCGATAGCACTGCATTTTTGCTTTGTGCTTGTGCTTGTATTTCCCAATAAGCAATGTAGTTTTATTTTGATCGTGTTGTAATTTGTTTTATTCTGATTGATTGGATATTCTAGTCCTGAGGCTTCAGTGTGTTAGTAGAACAAGTTTGTGAACTCAGCCCCAGGACCAGGTGGATGTTCTTTGCTCAGCTCTTGGCATTGCAGGGCTTGGTAATGATATCAGAGGATGTCACTGAATTTTAGATGTTTCCAAAGTTTAATTGCCCTTTTTGACTTGTTATTATTAGTGGATATTGGCCTAATTCTGCACTGCATGCATTGCTTGTAGTTTTCCTCTGGACATGTAGGAGAATCTTACAGAACTCTGCATGCAGGGTTTCAATGGGGTGTTTGTCCCATTTGGCAAAATCTTGTTTTGCAAGTGGACTCCACACCTCATTCCCATAAAGTGCAATTGGTTTAATGACACATTCAATTAGTTTTAGCCAAATTTGAATAGGTATTTCAATTTTAATTTGTTTTTTAATGGCGTAGAATGCCCTGCGTGCTTTCTCTCTCAGTTCATTCACTGCCTCATTAAGGTGTCCAGTTGAGCTTATTTTAAACCTAAGTAATTGTAGTGTGTGCAGTACTCTATATATTTTGGACCAATTGAGAACTTTGGTCTAATTCCCTGAGATCTGGATCTTCTCTGGAAATCATTATTTTAGTCTTTTTGGGGTTTACTGCCATGGCCCAGGTCTGGCAGTACTGCTCTAGCAGGTCCAGGCTCTACTGTAGGCCATGTGCTGTGGGTGACAGCAGGCATTAGGTCATCTGCGAAAAGTAGGCATTTAACCTCTGAATTGTGGAGACAAACACCAGGGGCTGAGGATTTGTCTAGAATAGTGGTCAATTCGTTGCTGTAAATATTAAAGTGTGCATGGCTCAGATTGCAACCCTGGCGAAGGCCCCGCCCCTGGTTAAAGAATTCAGTTATTTTCTTGCATATTTTAATCCCGCATGTATTGCCAGTATACATTGATTTAATTATGTCATATGTTTTACCCACTACACCACTTTCAATAACATTATAGAACAGTCCTGCATGCCAAATAGAATCAAATTATTTTTGGAAGTCGATAAAGCAAGCATATATTTTGGTGTTATTTTGGTGGACATGTTTATCTATCAGGGTGTGTAGGGTGTAAATATGATCAGTCGTGCGATTATTTGGTATGAATCCAATTTGGCTTTTACTCAAGACATTTTGCTTATTAAGGAAGTTTAGAACTCTTACATTTATAATACTACAGAAAATCGCCCCTAGGTTACTTTTCACACAAATGCTTCTGTATTTGTTAGGGTCAAATTTGTCTCCGTTCTTAAAGATTGGGGTTATGAGTCCTTGATTCCAGATGTCAGGGAAAAAACCTACACTCAGGATCAAATTAAACAGTTTTAATATAGCCAATTTAAATGTTGCACTAGTGAGTTTGAGCATCTCATTTAGGATGGCATCAGGTTCACATGCTTTTTTAAATTTGAGAGCCTGAAGTTTCTTATAGAGCTCCTGGTCAGTAATTTGGGAGTACAATGGATTTTGATTGTCCTTTATAGCTTTTTCTAATCCATTCAACCTCTCATGAATTTGGAATTGCTCTGTGTTTGTGTCAATTTGAGCGGTGTTGCAGAGTGTTTTAAAATGGGTTGTCCATATGTCACCATTTTGTATCGCTAATCCCTCTTGTTTCGATTTTTATAGGTTTTTCCGATTTTGCCAGAAGTTGTTTGTGTTAATGGACTCCTCAATTAGTGTCAGCTGCTTGCTGTTGTGCTGTGCTTTTTTTGGTTCGGAGTGTATGTTTATAGAGTTTTAAAGTGTCAGAGTAATGAAAGCGTAATTCACCATTATTTGGGTCTCTGTGCTTTTGGTTGGATAGTGTTCTAAGTTTTTTCCTTATAATTTTACAATCTGCATTAAACCAGTTGTAATCTGTGGTCTTTTTTGTTTCGTTTTGTATCAATTTCAAAGTGCTTCTTTTGCCGTTTGCCTGAATATATAGTTGATGTTTTTTACTGCTAGATTGATGCCTTCTTTACTGTGAGTGAATGTGGTATCCAGAAAGTTATCTAAGAGTGTTTGGATATTTTGGTTACAGGTTGCTTTCTGGTATTCTTCTGTGCTGTTTTGGGCCCATCTGTAAGAATTGCTGATGTTGTACAGCTTACTGGGCTGTGAATGTCTGATGTTGTACAGCTTACTGGGCTGTGAATGTCTGATGTTGTACAGCTTACTGGGTTGTGAATGTGTGGTTGTTTCCATGTCTGTTCTTTTGAGGAACAACATAATTTGGCTGTGATCAGACAGAGGTGTTAGTGACTTGACAGTGCATGAGCTGAGAGACAAAGGGTCATTGTCTGTAATCATATAGTCTACTGTACTGTGGCTAAGAGGTGAGCAATAGCTGAATCTCCCCAAAGAGTCCCCCCGTAACCTACCATTGACAAAGTACAGACCCAGGCTTTGACAGAGCTGCAACAGATCCCTTCCGTTTTTGTTGATGGTGCTGTCATTGTTGTTTTCTATGGGGGACATTAATTAACTTCTTTGAGATAGGGATAGCCAACAAAGGGTATATAACAAWGTATTGAGATAAACTTTTGTTATTGACCAAATACTTATTTTCCACCATAATTTGCAAATAAATTCATTAAAAATCCTACAATGTGATCTCATTTTGTCTGTCATAGTTGAAGTGTACCTATGATGAAAATTACAGGCCTCTCTCATCTTTTTAAGTGGGAGAACGTGCACAATTGGTGGCTGACTAAATACTGTTTTGCCCCACTGTAAATGGACATAAATGATGGACATTATCGAACAAAACAAACATTTATTGTGGAACTGCGATTCCTGGGAGTGCATTCTGATGAAGATCATCAAAGGTAAGTGAATATTTATAACGCTATTTCAGACTAATATTGACGGTGCAACATGGCGGATATTTCTTTTGGCTGGTTTGGGCTCTGAGCACAGTTCTCAGATTATGCTTTTTCCTTCAAGTTTTTTTGAAATCTGACACAGCGGTTGCATTAAGGAGAAGTGTATCTAAAGTTCCATGCATAACACTTGAATTTTCATCAACATTTATAATATATTTCTGTGAATTTATGTGGCTCTCTTCAAAATCATAGCATGTTTTTGAACTACTGAACATAACACACCAATGTAAAATGAGATTTTTGGATATAAATATGCACTTTATCGAACAAAACATACATGTATTGTGTAGCATGAAGTCCTATGAGTGTCATCTGATGAAGATCATCAAAGGTTAGTGATTAATTTTATTTCTATTTGTGCTTTTTGTGACTCCTCTCTTTGGCGGGTTTTTCTGTGACTTGGTGGTGACCTAACATAATCGTTTGTGGAGCTTCCGCTGTAAAGCATTTTTGAAATCAGACACTGTGGCTGGATTAACAAGAATTTTAACTTTAAAATGGTGCCTAATACTTGTATGTTTGAGAAATTTGAGTTATGAGATTTCTGTTGATTTGTATTTGGCGCCCTGCAATTTCATTGGCTGTTGGCGAGGGGTTCCGCTAGCGGAACGGGGTTCCACAGTCCTAGACAGGTTAAGGCAGTTAGAAACAGTATGGCCTGTAATAAAGCTGTCCCCTCATGTGGTCGTTAGATCAGGTAGTGTTCCTGTGGACGCATTTGTGTCCCCACAGATGAGCACATTTCCCTGGGCCTGGAAATTCCACGTCTCTTCCTCAAGGGTGGGGAAGATCTCCTCTGAGTAATATGGGGATTCTGAGGGGGGATAAATATTGCGCAAAGGAACACATATTTTTCTGTCAGTAGAAGTTATTTTTTCAGTTTTAACCAAATGTGACATTGGAACAAATGGATCAATTAGATTTTGTATTTTGTATTTGTACCAAATGATCAGTCCTCCAGAGTCTCTGCCTCTATTGACAGAGCTGTGTTTCTGTGATGGCACAATTACCTCTCTGTAGCCTGTGGGACAGTGAGTGACAGCGTCAGCCTTACACCATGTCTCCTGCAGAATGATGACGTCAACATCTTTCAGATGTTTGTTGAACTCCAGTGCTAAACTCTTCAGTCCAAAGGTTGATAAGTTAAGGCCCTGAATGTTCCACATGCTAACTGATAGTGATTTCATGTTGCAAAAAGAAAGAATAGCAGTCAGAAATACAGTAACTACTAACTATTAAGTTGTTAAGAGTGAGATAAACAGGATAACAGCTAATATTTTTTCTGTTTTATATATAAATATTCCTATTCGTTGAACAAGTAAACTTTTAGTACAATAAGTGTGTGTGTGTGTATGTGTGTGTGTGTGTGTGTGTGTGTGTGTGTGTGTGTGTGTGTGTGTGTGTGTGTGTGTGTGTGTGTGTGTGTGTGTGTGTGTGTGTGTATGTGTTCATGCATGCGTCCATGTGTGTTTAGTGCAGATGTATTGGAGGAGGTGTTTAATCTCACTTAATCCTACAGGGTTCTCCTGTCCTCTGACGACCTCTGCGTAGCTGCGCTGGTGCTGCTGTTGGGCCCTGTGGAGTGGAGGGGGGCCAGGTCTGGGCCGGGGGCTTCCTCTCTGGTCTGGTAGGGGTGGTGGTCTGGTGCGGGGTAGTAGGCTGGGCCCGGTCTAGTCTGGCTAAGCCGATGGAAGTGGTGATGCTCTGGTGGTGGGTGGGGCCTGTGGGGTGCGCTGGGTCTAGTGGGGCGTTGAAGGGGCCCGGGGCTCCTTGGAGGTGCAGTGGTCTGGTAGGGGTCTCTGGGTGGTCCTCTGTCCAGTGCGGCATGGGGTGTTTGTCTACCAAGTGTCACGTCCTTTAGAGACTTGGCAAACATCTCTACTGTCTACTTCCTCAGGTGGGAGTGGTCGTGCAGATGCTCTGGGGTGATTGTTGGGTGGTGAGCAACGTGCACGTTCGGGAGTAGGCCACACCCTCTGGTGATGTCAGCGTTGACTTTCTGAATGGTACGGAGATGAAAGTCTTTGCGGGGCAGCAGAGTGAAGATGGTGATGTGGGAGTTGGGGAACCACTCAGCTACTCTGTTGACCAGGCTGCCTACTCTCTCCTGCTCCTATCGCAGGTTGTTGGTGCCGGTGTGAATAATAATGTGGCCTGGTGTGCCAAAGTCAGGCTGGGACAGGATGTGGAGTGCATCTTGTGTTTTTGGGCACCATATTTTACACACTTTGTGGTGGGGGAAGAGTTTATCCTCTTGGATGAACATCCCATTTGAGTCAATGAGGATGGCCACCTCAGTGGGTTTTACCAGAGTAGTGGGTTTACGGTCTGGGGCTGGAGTACACAGGGCCTGTGTACATGGAGGGGTTTGTGGGGGTGTGTCAGGGGGAGCCATAGAGCTTCTCTCTGTAGTAGGTGTTCCCATGTGAGCCTCCTTGTTGACTGAGGGTGTGGGTAAAGGGTTGTCGGTATGGGGGGGATTGTTGGTAAAGGTGGGTCAGTGGTGTTGTTAGGGGTGGTGTGGTTGTTAGGGGTGGTGAGGGGCTGCAGCTTCTCTCTAGGAGGCTCTACAGTCTGCTCTCTGTGCTGCAGCACCCTCTTGATGACAGACAACTCCTTTACCATCTCCTCCTTCACCTGCACTAGCTCTCTCCTCATGGTGGCCTTCACCTCCTCAAGCGCTGTGGTAAGGCTCTCTCTCAGCTCCTGGACAGAGTTCTTCAGCTGGGTCCTGCACTGGTTGATCTGGTCCTGTAGAAGCTCTGTGTCTGGGCTGGTGGTGGTGTAGCTGAGGAGCTGCTCCTTCAGCTCAGTAACCCATACTTCTAACAGAGCCAGCCTGTCTCTCAGCAGGCTGATGGTAGTGTGGTCTTGGCTCTGGTGATTTTAGGCAGGCAGGGGGAGGATAGACCTGTTGTGTGATTGTAGGTCTGGGCCTGGGCTCCTGCTGTTGGGGAGCCTGAGGTTTTCCGAAGTCCTGCACAAAAGAGCTGAGTGCAGCCTCACTGCCCTGGACCATGCAGTCGGCAAAGAAAGTTTCCGGGTTCTCCCTCAGAATTCTGTGTTTAAAATTGATTCTTCCCTTCTCTGACTTGATTTCTGCTGGGAAATAAAAATACAAAAAATAGAGGGGGGG
>NW_019942725.1:341384-353333 GCF_002910315.2 Salvelinus sp. IW2-2015 | reverse complement strand
CAGGTGTACATGTCATACTCGCATGACCCAGGTAAGAGGGTAAGATGGTGGGCCAGGTGTACATGGTCATACTGCCAGTCCAGTAGAGGGTAAGATGGTGGGCCAGGTGTACATGGTCATACTGCCAGTCCAGGTAGAGGGGTAAGATGGTGGGCCAGGTGTACATGGTCATACTGCCAGTCCAGGTAGAGGGTAAGTGGTGGTGCCAGGTGTACATGGTCATACTGCCAGTCCAGGTAGAGGGTAGATGGTGGGCCAGGTGTACATGGTCGTACTGCCAGTCCAGGTAGAGGGTAAGATGGTGTGCCAGGTGAACATGGTCATACTGCCAGTCCAGGTAGAGGTAAGATGGTGGGCCAGGTGTACATGGTCATAACTGCCAGTCCAGGTAGAGGGTAAGATGGTGGGCAGGTGTATGGTATACTGCCAGTCCAGGTAGAGGTAAGATGGTGGGCCAGGTGTACATGGTCATACTGCCAGTCCAGGTAGAGGGTAAGATGGTGGGCAGGTGTACATGGTCATACTGCAGTCCAGGTAGAGGGTAAGATGGTGTGCCAGGTGAACATGGTCATACTGCCAGTCCAGGTAGAGGGTAAGATGGTGTGCCAGATGTCCGTTTGGCTACTGGGCACAGTCCCGGGAGAAGCTGGCGTTGATTGAACGGGTGAAAATCTATCTTCTGAAGAGAGTGGATACCACCATTTTGGAGTTGGGGTTGGAGTTGGGGGTTGGAGTTGGGGGTTGGAGTTGGGGGGGAGGGGGTTGAGTTGGGGTTGGAGTTGGGGGTTGGAGTTGGGGTTGGAGGGGGGTTGGAGTTGGGGGTTGGAGTTGGGGTTGGAGTTGAAGGTGGAGTTGGGGGTTGAGGGGGTTGGAGTTGGGGGTTGGAGTTGGGGAATGTGTGGTGGTTCTTTTCAATCACCCACCTCAGTGACATGGCACCTGTCCTGCTGGGCCCGCCAGGTCGTTGTTCCCGGTGAGATGATTATGTGGCTCGGCGACCCGAGCTGTGCCTTTCTTCTTCTTCTGAGTCCCATTAACATGATGATTATCAGCCTGTGTCTTCTGGTGTGGAAGGGTAGGGTGGGAAATCATTCTGCCGCCCCTGGCCATTCTGAAATGAAAGTTGAAAATATGTAATTTAATAGCCTCTATGATTGGACAAAAACCGATGTCCTTGTAATGTGGGATTCAAGAGCTGGTCTGAACTGTACCAAAAAAAAACTGCTGCTCCGGAGAGGCCAAAAGACGTTCAATAGACGGTCAGCATCGGTCCGTGCTTACTGGGTGTAGCGCCATGTCTTCCTGCAATGGAATTTAAAGATGCCCATTCGTGTGTTAGGCCCATTAAACAGGGCATTGCATTGGCTTTATTAGTTCTGATTCCTGTGACTAGTCAAATTTGGCTATTGATTTTCTCTCAAGGTTGGCGGTGTGAGGTGAGCTCTGATTTGTGCTTTGTGTTTGTTGTGTGTGTGTGTGTGTGTGTGGTGTGTGTGTGTGTGTGTGGTGTGTGTGGTGTGTGTGTGTGTGTGGTGTGTGTGTGTGGTGGGCTCTGATTGTGCTGTGTTGGAGGACGTGTGGTGAAGTGGTGATACAAATGAGGCCAAACGGTTTGTTGTGTAGTCACCTCAGAGAAATTAGCAATAAAATGGTTGAGTAATAATGCTGTGTTAATGGCTATAAGAACATTCTCTAAACTGCTTCAGTGCATTCGGTCATTAGTTACCATTGAGTATTCAAGGAGGCTATGCAACTGTGATTTCACAGTGTTCAGTGGTGTACAACATGGGCCAAATCCTAACTTTGACATAACGGAAAACACTTGAGTAAATGAGGATACAAGTATATTGAAAGCGTTCGCTTCCACACAGGTGTGGTTCATGAGTAATTAAGCAAGCAATTACAGTATATAAATCCCATCATGCTTAGGGTCATTGTGAGAGGAGTATGTTGCCTATCCTCACAGCCTGTGGTTGTGTGAGCTTGAGGGACAATAATGTTGATTGTTGAACTGTAGTCACAATCAACACATTCTAGTCAATCAACAGCATTCTCTGTCAATCAACACAATTCTGTCAATCAACAGCATTCTGTCAATCAACAGCATTCTGTCAATGACAGCATCCAATCACGTTCTGTCAACACACATTCTTCAATCAACAGCATTCTGTCAATCAACAGCATTCTGTCAATCAACAGCATTCTGTCAATCAACGCATTCTGATCAATCTAATCGAACAGGCTCAATTCAGCATTCCATGTGCTCTGTCAGACTTCGGGCATAACTAATATCTGCGTTTAGCATATTTAGTACAATGATATGTTATTGTGTTTTGTAATCATGTACCCTGTTATTCAATAACGTATTAAGACACAAACCTTTCTTCATATAAATAGACGTTACCTTATTCTCATCTGGTTATATTTACGAGTTTGATATATAACGAAATGAATTACGCATATTACTGATCTTATTACTGATAATTCTGACTATTAGATATTACGTTTGACATGTTACGAATTAGCTATACTGACTTCTGATATGTTTACAATATAACTGACATATCGTTAACTGATATATACTGATATTACAAATTTACTACATATTCTGGACATATTATAGACGTATTACTGAGATTCTGAATACGTGATTGCGAATTCTTGTATTCTGAATATTACTGATATATTGATAATATACTTGACATATTACGGATATAGACATTACTGTAATTTTATACTATATAAATACTGAGTATATTCTGACTAATCTCACATATTACTGGATATTATACTGATATATTACTGGAACTATTAACTGATATAATTATGAACATTACTGATATTATGATATAACTGAATATATTACTGTTATTTATTATATATTACTCACATATTACTGATATTTACTGATATATTACTGACGTATTACTTGATATATTACTGACTATATTACTGACTACATTACTGACATATTACTGATATATTACTGACATATTATAGATATCTTACTGACAATATTATCTGACATATTACTGATATATATACTGATATATTACTGACATAGTTATGACATATTACTGAACATATCACTGATATATTACTGACCATATTACTGATATATTACTGATATATTTACTGAACATATTACTGATATATTACTTGATACATCGTACATTACTGATATAATTATCTGATATATACTCACACTGATATATTACTTGATATTATTATGACATTGATTACGTGATATCATTACTGATAACATTACTGATATATTACTGATTACATATTAATAGATATATTACTGACATATTACTGAATATTTCTGATAATATACTGATATATTACTGATATATTACTGACATATTACTGACATATTTCTGATATAGTTACTGACTATATACTGATATTACTGACTATATTCACTGATAAATTATATTACTGATATATTAGCTGACATATTAACTGATGATATTTACTGAGCATATTAATCTGATATATTACTGATATATTACTGATATATTACTGATTATTACTGATATAGTTACTGACATATTACTGATATATGACTGATATCATTACTGATATACTTACTGAATAATTTCTGATATATTAACTGATATATTACTGATACAGTTACTGATATATTATGAATACATTACTGATATTACTGATATCAAGCTATATATATTAATCTGATATATTAACTGATATATTATATATTCTGATATATTACTGACATATATTACTAGGATATAGTTTCATAATATTTGTACTGATATATAACTGATCATATTCTGATATGATTATCTGATATATTCTGATATATTACTGATACATTACTGATACATTACTGATATATTCAACTGATATATTTCTGATATATTCTCTGATATTATCTGACATATTACTGATATAATTTCTGACATATTACTGAATATATTTCTGATATATTACGATATATTTTACTGATATATTTCTGATATATTGTGCCGTATATTATTACTGATATATTACTGATACATTACTGATATATTCTAGACATATTACTGACATATACAATGCATACTTTCGGACACTATTGGCATACAGATGCTGCCCTTGAATGGAGTCTGAGTGTTGTGTGTTTGTGTGTGTGTGTGTGTGTGGTGTGTTTGGTATATGTGTGTGTTGTGTGTGTGTGTGTGCGTGTGTTTTGTGTTTGGTATGTGTGTGTGTGTGTGTGTGTGTGTGTGTGTGTGCTGTGTGTGTGTGTGTGTGTGTGTGTGTGTGGTGTGTGTGTGTAGCCTTGTGTGTGTGTGTGACGTGTGTGTGAGTGTAGAGAGAGAGAGAGAGTTTCTGGTGTCACCACAAGTACTGCGTATAGCTCCTCAGAGAACATCCCCATTATCTTGAACCGTCTCCCATTCATCAATGCAGTTTATAGTGAATGAGTAGCAACAAATAAATGACGTCGTGTTGATGTCCATGTACATTTGCCTGTTTATGTTTAGCCAATTAAAACCAGGTCTTGATAGACCCACAAAACCCTTTTTCTTCTTCATATATAAATAGAGGCTGTTTGATTTGAGTTCTGACATGTGGTTCAATTTTCTCATGAGTTTCTTTATCCAATACATAACGCATCCTGTCCCTTTGTACTGTCTGTGTAGTGGGATAGTAGAGGGTCTTTGAAAGCTGCCCCAGTGGGAAAATCCATGAAGGCTCCACATTATCACTCAGTTTGCTGTGGGGAGGCACAAGAAGGACACCCACGCGGTGCTGCTCTGCCCGCTTCTCCATATCCTCACCATCTTACCCTCTACCTGGACTGGCAGTATGACCATGTACACCTGGCCCACCATCTTACCCTCTACCTGGACTGGCAGTACGACCATGTACACCTGTACCCTCCCCCGCCTCACAGCTGAACCGTTGTTGCTCCTCGACATTTCCACTTCATAATAACAACACTTACAGTTGACGGAGGCAGCTCTAGCAGGGAAGAAATGTGTCTAACTGACTTGTTGAAAAGGTGGTATCCTATGATGGTGACACGTTTAAAGTCACTGAGCTCTTCAGTAAGGCCATTCTACTGCCAATGTTTTTCTATGGAGATTGCATGTCTGCGTGCTTGATTTTATACTCCTGTAAGCAACAGGTGTGGTTAAACTAGCCGCATCCACTAATTTGAAGTGGTGTCCAAATACTTTTGTATATATTGTGTAGCTCCACATTGACTTTAAAAAATATATACTTGTATTTTATTTATACCTTTATTTCACTAGGCAAGTCAGTTAAGAACAAATTCTTATTTACAAAGACAGCCTAGGAACTGCCTTGTTCAGGGGCAGAATGACAGGAGATTCGATCGAGCAACCTTTCGGTTACTAGCCCAATGCTCTAACCACTAGACTACCTGCCACACATGATTGGTTGACGGTAGGTGAAGGCGGGAGGTCCTGTATTAACACAAACTCACTTCCTTGACAACATCCTTCACAACAGCTCTGCGCTGCTTCGCGAAGCGCAAAAGAAGTATGAACGCCCGGACTTCAGCAGAGGCCATATCAACGTCAATGCTGTACCGCCAATGACCATGGAGCGCCTTTAAGCTACTTTATTAACCAGAGCTGATATAGGACGAGGGAAAGCAGCCCGGAGGAGGGGCCTTGCACTGTGAGCACTGTGAGCGAGTGAAGCGAGAGCAAACAGGGAGGGAGAGGCAGCGACCAACCGAGCTGATTTGCGCTAGTAGACTGAAAGGCTCTGCGTGGTCAAATCGTCTGAGGTGGCCGTACAGCATTTGTGTCAACAGCGACCTGGGGAAAATATTCTGCACCATCATGAACAGCAGATTACTGCACCTTCTCAGTAAATACAATGTCCTGAGTAAAAGTCAAATTCGATTCCTACCAAATGATTGAATATCAGACTTTCGTGAATACATTTTTTTCCTACTTTGTTATCCTTTGTTATCCTAAAATGCCTTTGATTCAATTTGGCATCATCTGCAACAGTTCTGTAAGACCTGGGTCATGACAGTCAATCTCAAAAATACATAAATTATGATATTTTAAATGATATAATCATTTAAAAACAATTGACCTCCACTCCTACCATTATATAGCCTATAACTAACAAGAGTGACCTTAGAGAAGAGGCCCCTCAGCCAGCTAGTCCTAAGGCCTCAGGAGAGTGCTCAGAAAATCTTGTCCAACAAAATGATCACAAAGCAAAAATAAAAATATCAGATTAAGAAACCACACAAAAATCTAAGTAAACTTCAATGCTATTTGTCTCTAAACAGGCAGTACAAGGTGGTAGACTATCTGACCATTGTGACTGATAGAAAACTGAGGAAAACACTGACTAGGTACAGACTCAGAGAGCACAGTCTGGCAAACCTGGCAGCCCAAAGAGGACAGGCTGTGCTCATTCTGCCCCACAGGAAGAGACAGAGCTGCATTTTCTGTCAAACTGTGGCAGATATGCTGACATAAGTAATACATTATTCCTAAAAAATTATAAAACAATAAGAAGAAGTTGAATTCCTAAATGATGGAGACAAACTTAAACTTAAGTTTTAGCCTCCTGTCACAGCCTGAGGGACAGCCAGTGCAAATTACAGTGTGATTATTATACCTGAGGGACAGCAAATGAGAGGTAGAGTGTGACTATTACACCTGAGGGACAGCCAATGAGAAGTAGAGTGTGATTATTCAACCTGAGGGACAGCCAATGAGAAGAAGAATGTGATTATTCAACCTGGGGGACAGCCAATGAGAAGTAGAGTGTGATTATTCAACATGAGGGACAGCCAATGAAAAGTAGAGTGTGATTATTCAACATGAGGGACAGCCAATGAGAAGTAGAGTGTGATTATTACTCCTGAGGGACAGCCAAATCCAATCAAATCAAATTAAAATGTGTAGAAGTGTAGACCTTACAGTGAAATGCTTAGTTATAACCACTTATCCAACAATGCAGTTCAAGAAATTGAATTAAGAAAATATTTACTAAATAAACTAAAGTAAAAAGTAATAAATAACTAAAAATAACACAATAAAACTATAAAAACGAGGCTATATACAGGGGGTACCGGTACCGAGTCAATGTGCGGAGGTACAGGTTAGTTGAAGTAATTTTCACATGTATAGTTGTAGTCAGAAGTTTACATACACGTTAGCCAAATACATTTAAATCAAATCAAATTTATTTATATAGCCCTTCTGTAGCGGGGTGCGTAACAACTTCCGCCGAAGTCGGGTCCTCTCCTTGTTCGGGCGGCGTCGCCGGTCTTCCAGCCATCATCGAGCCACTTTTCAATTTCCATTTGTTTTGTCTTGTTTTCATCACCTGGTTTCAATCCCATCAATCACTTGTTGTGTATTTAACCCTATGTTCCCCCCATGTCTTTGTGTGGGATTGTTTATTGTTTCATTTATGCGCACGTTAGACTGGTTGCGCTGGGTTATGTCAACCCGTATTGTATTTCATGTTCCGTGTGCCGTGTGTTTTTGGTTCGCCTAAAAAAAAGGCTCCGTTTGCTACCCAATATCTGCTCTCCTGCGCCTGACTCCCCGTACAGCCATTTACGCATACCTGACAGCGGCAGAGAAGTCAGGCACAGGAGAGCATAACTGGGTAATAACCAGAGATTTATTAAGCAAAGCCAACGGCATCCAGAACAACAAGATAAATGGGCTAAATACACAACAAGTAAATGAGGGAATTGAAACCGTTCTTACATCAGCTGATATATCAAAGTGCTGTACAGAAACCCAGCCTAAAACCCCAAACAGCAAGCAATGCAGGTGTAGAAGCAAGCATTTTCACAATTCCTGACATTTAATCCTAGTAAAAATCCCCTGTCTTAGGTCAGTTAGGATCACCACTTTGTTTTAAGAATGTGAAATGTCAGAATAATAGCAGACAAACGATAACAAACGATTTATTTCAGCTTTTATTTCTTTCATCACATTCCCAGTATTTGGTAGCATTGATTTAAATTGTTTAACTTGGGTCAAACATTTCGGGTAGCCTTCCGCAAGCTTCCCATAATAAGTTGGGTGAATTTTGGGCCATTCCTACTGACAGAGCTAGTGTAACTGAGTCAGTTTTGTAGGCCTTCTTGCTCGCACGCGCTTTTTCAGTTCTGCCCACAAATTGTCTATTGGATTGAGGTCAGGGCTTTGTGATGGCCACTCCAATACCTTGACTTTGTTGTCCTCAAGCCATTTTGCCACAACTTTGGAAGTATGCTTGGGGTCATTGTCCATTGGAAGACCCATTTGCGACCAAGCTTTAACTTCCTGACTGATGTCTTGAGATGTTGCTTCAATATATCCACGTATTTTTCCATCCTCATGATGCCATCTATTTTGTGAAGTGCACCAGACCCTCCTGCAGCAAAGCACCCCCACAACATGATGCTGCCACCCCCGTGCTTCACGGTTGGAATGGTGTTCTCCGGCTTGCAAGCCTCCCCCTTTTTCCTCCAAACATAACGATGGTCATTATGGCCAAGCAGTTGTATTTTGTTTTCATCAGACCAGAGGACATTTCTCCAAAAATAACAAGCTTTGTGCCCATGTGGTACACCTCCAATTGACTCAAAATATGTCAATTAGCCTATCAGAAGCTTCTAAAGCTATGACAACATTTTTGGGAATTTTCCAAGCTGTTTAAAGACACAGTCAACTCAGTATATGTAAACTTCTGACACACTGGGATGGTGATACTGGGAATTATAAGTGAAATAATCTGTCTGTAAACAATTTTTCGGAAAAATTACTTGTGTCATGCACAAAGTAGATGTCCTAACCGACTTGCCAAAACTATAGTTTGTTTAAGCAAAAAATTGTGGAGCGGTTGAAAAACTAGTTTTAATGACTCCAACCTAAGTGTATGTAAACTTCCGACTTCAACTGTAGGTAGAGGTGAACCAGAGAGATGATTCATTATTGCCTATTTGTTATATACCACTATCATTATTACTGTTTTATTACCTACAGTCTAGTATATTCCTGTCTTGGACCATTGTCACTATATGTTTAGTTGACAACGTAAGTGTTTACATTCCATGTTAATAACATATACTGAATTGAATTGAGTGAGGACAAGAGAGAGACAGTAAGAGATAGAGAGAGAGAGACAGAGAGAGAGAGAGAGAGAGAGAGACAGAGAGAGAGAGAGTCAGAGGAGAGAGGAGAGAGAGAGAGAGAGAGAGAAAAAAGAGATAGAGAGAGAGAGGAGAGAGAGGAGAGAGAGAGAGGAGAGAGAGAGAGAGAGACAGTAAGAGGATAGAGAGAGACAGAGAGAGCAAGAAGACAGAGAGAGAGAGAGAGAGAGAGAGAGAGAGAGAGAGAGAGAGAGAAGAGAGAGAGAGAGAGAGAAAGAAGAAAGAGAGGAAAAGTAGAGAGAGAGAGAGAGAGAGAGAGAGAGAGAGAGAGAGAAAAAAAAAGATAGAGAGAGGGAGAGAGAGAGACAGTAAGAGATAGAGACTGATCACCCCAATCCACAAAAGTGGAGAACAAATTTTACCCAATAACTACCGGGGGATATGCGTCAACAGCAACCTTGGGAAAATCCTCTACATTATCATTAACAGCAGACTCGTACATTTCTTCAGTGAAAACAATGTACTGAGCAAATGTGAAATTGGCTTTTTACCAAATTACCGTACGAAAGGCCACGTATTTCACCCTGCACACCCTAATTGACAAACAAACAAACAAAGTAAAGACAAACTCTTCTCATGCTTTGTTGATTTCAAAAGAGCTTTTATTTTTACTCAATTTGGCATGAGGGTCTGATATACAAATTGATGGAAAGTGGTGTTGTGGGAAAAACAGACAACATTATAAAATCCATGTACACAAACCACACATTTCTTCCCACAGGGCTGTGGGGTTAGGGTTAAGCTCCACCCTCTTCAACATATATATTAACGAATTGGCGCAGTCACTAGAACAGTCTGCAACACCCGGCCTCACCTTACTAGATTCTGAAGTCAAATGTCTCCTGATTGCTGATGATCTGGTGCTTCTGTCCCCAAACAAGGAGGGTCTACAGCAGCACTTAGATCTTCTGCACAGATTCTGTCAGACCTGGGCCCTGACAGTAAATCTCAGTAAGACCAAAATAAAGGTGTTGCCAGGACCACAAATACAAATTCCATCTAGACACTGTTGCCTTAGAGCACACAAAAAAACGATACATATCTCGGCCTAAATACTTGAATCAGTTATAGAACCCATTGCCCTTTATGGTTGTGAGTTTTGGGGTCCGCTCACCAACCAAGAATTCACAAAATGGGACAAACACCAAATTGAGATTTTGCATGCAGAATTCTGCAAAAATATCCTCCATGTAAAACGTAAAACACCAAATAATGCATGCAGAGTATAATTAGGCTGATACCCGCTAATTATTAAAATCCAGAAAAGTGCCAATTAGACCCAACCAAATCATGACACCAAAAAAAAGAAAATTAATTGAAATATTGGAAAGATTTATTTTTTCAACTGATCAAACTAGAATGCTATTTGGCACTAAACAGAGAGTACACAGTGGCAGAATACCTGACCGATGTAACTGACCCAAACTTAAGGAACGCTTTGACTATGTACAGACTCAGTGAGCATAGCCTTGCTATTGAGAAAGGTCACCGTAGGCAGACATGGCTCTCAAGAGAAGACAGGCTATGTGCACACTGCCCACAAAATGAGGTGGAAACTGAGCTGCACTTCCTAACCTCCTGACCAATGTATGACCATATTGGAGACACATATTTCCCTCAGATTACACAGACCCACAAAGATTTAGAAAACAAATCACATTTTGATAAACTCCCATATCTACTGGGTGAAATACCAGTGTGCCATCACAGCAGCAATATTTGTGACCTGTTGCCACAAGAAAAGGGCAACCAGTGAAGAACAAAAACGATTGTAAATACAACCCATATTTATTTATTTCCCCCTTTGTACTTTAACTATTTGCACATCATTACAACACTGTAGACATAACATGACATTTGAAATGTCTTTATTATTTTGGAACTTCTGTGTGTAATATTTACTTTTTATGTTTTATTGTTAATCTCACATCTACTTCACTTGCTTTGGCAATAATAACATATGTTTCCCATTCCAATAAAGCCTCTTGAATGGAATTTAGAGATTAAGAGAGAGAGACAGTGAGAGAGAATGAGGAAGAAAGGAGAATGACAATGAGAAAGAGAGAGAGAGACAGATCGAGAGAGAGGGAGGGAGAAAGAGAGAGAAGGAGAAGAGAGAGACACAGAGAGACTGAGAGAGGGAGAAAGAGAGAAAGAGAGAGAGAGAAAAATATATAGAGAGTGAGGGAAAAGGAGAAAGAGAGAGACAGATAGAGAGACAGAGAGAGGGAGAAAGGGAGAAAGAGAGAGAGATCGATAGAAAGAGTCAGAGAGGGAGAAAATAGGGAGAAATATATAGAGACTGAGAGAGGGAGAAAAAGAGAGAGACAGAGAGAGTAAGAGAGAAGGAGAAAGAGAGAGAGACAGAGAGAGAGAAGGAAAAAGAGAGAAAGAGAGAGACAGATAGAGAGACAGATAGAGTGAGAGACAAGGAGAAAGAGAGCGAGAGAGGGAGGAGAGAGAGAGAGAGGATGAGAGAGGGAGACAGATAGAGCGAGAGAGAGAAGGACAAAGAGACAGATAGAGAGACAGAGAGAGGGAGACAGATAGAGAGAAGGAGAAAGAGAGAGAGAGACAGATAGAGTGAGAGAGAAGGAGAAAGAGAGAGAGACAGAGAGAAAGAGAAAGAGAGGAAGAGAGAGAGAGATAGAGAGAAGGAGAAAGGGAGGAATAGAGAGACAGATAGAGTGAGAGTGAGAGAGAGAAGGAGAGAGAGAGAGAGAGAGAGAAACCGAGAGAGAGAGAAAGAAAGAGAAAGAAAAAGAGGGTTGTGCTTGCCTCCCCAG
>NW_019942725.1:321890-341359 GCF_002910315.2 Salvelinus sp. IW2-2015 | reverse complement strand
GGAAATAGGAGAATATTATAGAGACTGAGAGAGAAAAAAGAGAGAGACAGAGAGATAAGAGAGAGGAGAGAAAAGAAGACAGAAGAAAGAAGGAAAAGAGAGGAAGAGAGAAAGATAGGAGAGACAGATAGAAGTGAGAGACAAGGAGAAAGAGAGCGAGAGAGGGAGGAGAAGAGAGAAGAGGATGAGAGAGGAGACCTAATCAGAGCCGAGAGAGAGAGACAAAGAGACCCGAGAGAGACAGAGAAGAGGAGACAGATAGAGAGAAGAGAAAGAGAGAGAGAGACGAATAGAGTAGAGAGAAGGAGAGAGAGACAGAGAGAAGCAGAGAAGAGAAAGAGAGGAGAGAAGAGAGAAAAGAGAAGAGGAAAGGGAGAAAAGAGAGACAGATAGATGAGATGAGAGAGAAGAGAAAGAGAGGAAGAGAGAGAGTGAGAGAGAGAGAAAGGAGAAGAGAGACAGATAGTGAGAGAGAGAGAGAGAAGAGAGAGGAAGAGAGAAAGACAGAACAGAGACAGAGAGAGAGGAGGAGAAGAGAAGAGAGAGAGAGAGAGAAGAGAGAGAGAGAGAGAGAGAGAGAGAGAGCAGAGAGAGAGAGAGAGAAGAGAAGAGAGAGAGAGAGAAGAGGAGAGAGAGAGACGAGAGAGAGAGAGAGAGAGAGAGAAGGAGAGAAGGAGAAAGGGAGGAAGAACGAGGGTAAAATAGTACAGTATCATATCATCATTCAAGTTGTTTCACATTGACCTATCATCTAAATAATTAACCTGAGGAAAAAACGGGCCATTTCCACACCTCAATACAGCTTTCCTGCTGCTGGTACTCTAAATGACACCCTATTTCCTACATAGTGCATTACCTTTCACCAGGGGACATGGGGCGTAAAATATGCACAGAGTGCACTGATGCATACCCTATTACATTTCACCCCAGAACACAAAGGACCTTTCTATGTAGAATATCACCCAATGTACAAGAAATGTCCCTTTGTCATTGTGATGCATTGTTAGTCTGAGGAGTCAGAGACCGGCCAGTCATTATTAGTCTGAGGAGTCAGAGACCGGCCAGTCATTATTAGTCTGAGGAGTCAGAGACCGGCCANTTAGTCTGAGGAGTCAGAGACCGGCCAGTCATTATTAGTCTGAGGAGTCAGAGACCGGCCAGTCATTATTAGTCTGAGGAGTCAGAGACCGGCCAGTCATTCTTAGTCTGAGGAGTCAGAGACCAGCAGGTCATTATTAGCAGTGATGGGAGAAGTATGACTTGACTGGATCAGAACACACGTTCACATGGGATGCAATGTTAGCTAGCTGGCTATGACTATCCAACACAACACTGGAACTCTTCCAAGTCAAGGTAAGTTTGTGATTTTATTTATTTATTGCGATTGGGGCCTGCTCGTGTAACTTCTTACTGACTGAACACTGTAACGTTACCGCATGATTGTAGCCGGTTTACTAACCGTCAGCTCTATCAGCTATGCTGAAGCTACTTTAGCTAATATGGTGACAACGATGTCGGCTGTGTGTAGCGGTTTGGCATGGAAAGGTGTTTTCTGCCTGGTCATATACAGATGATGTGTTGTGCACTGAAGTCCACACGTGAAGGTGAAAATGTGAGAGGAGGAGAGGCCGTAGATGCGAAAAGGAATACAACGTGGCTGCTATGAAAGTGAACTGTGTTTACGTGTGATCAGGGGTGTTTTCATTCCGCCGGTTCTGTTGAAAAATGTTTATAAAACAGAAGCAAACGGACAGAAACAGGGATAAACATACCCGAATTTGTCCCATAGAAACTCTTGTTTGTAACTGATGGACTAATGATTACACCCTAGATCAGATACATGCAAGCAAGATTGTGCAAGGCGGTATTGAATGTGTCACTGTCTGTCACCTCTAATGTTTCTCTTGACCTGTCTGCACCTACGTTGTAATCTTTCATCCATATGCCAGGTTGTAGCAACCTCATGATGGGTTCAGGGGAACATTCTAGTATCATGTAGTAACCTGAACCTATCGCTGTTACATTGAACTGGGTGAATGGAATATGAATGACAGTAAACCTAAACCTATCACTGTTACGTTGAACTGGGTGAATGGAATATGAATGACAGNACGTTGAACTGGGTGAATGGAATATGAATGACAGTAACCGAAACCTATCACTGTTACGTTGAACTGGGTGAATGGAATATGAATGACAGTAACATAAACCTATCACTGTTACGTTGAACTGGGTGAATGGAATATGAATGACAGTAACCTAAACCTATCACTGTTACGTTGAACTGGGGGAATGGAATATGAATGACAGTCATCCAATATGCTGCAATAGAAATAAGACAATGCTCATGAACCCCCAAAAAATGGTCCTCCCTCATCTTAAATATCACCAACCACCACTGTTCCCGGAGTTACCGGACTCTCTGGAGTCCAGAATTAACCAACCTTGTGAACAGGTTTGATAACTTCTCATTTTAAATCTTAACAGTGGTGTTAGGTAAGTCCAGAAGTTGGTGGAGCAGGGCTTTGTAAACAAAAAGAGCGTAACAGTGGAGGCTGCTGAGGGGAGGACGGCTCATAATAATGGCTGGAACGGAGCGAATGGAACGGCATCAAACACATGGAAACCATGTATTTGACACCGTTCCACTTATGTCGCTACTGCCATTGCCGTGAGCCCGTCCTCCCATATTACGGTGCCACCAACCTCCTGTGGAGCATAATGATGTGATCTATGTGACTTCAAAGAGGTCCAGACAACCTTTTGGTAAAGAATACAGTGACGAGTAATTAAACTGTCTCCTGTGACTAAACGAAAGGCTCTATGAAAAACGGCACCCAAAGGTTTAAGAGTAGAGGCAGCTGCACTTTGATAAATAGTATCACCATAACAACAACAGGCAGCTGCACTTTGATAAATAGTATCACCATAACAACAACAGGCAGCCTGCACTTTGATAAGTAGTATCACCATAACAACAACAGGGCAGCTGCACTTTGATAAATAGTATCACCATAACAACAAACAGGCAGCTGCACTTTGATAAATAGTATCACCATAACAACAACAGGCAGCTGCACTTTGATAAATAGTATCACCATAACAAACAACAGGCAGCTGCACTTTGATTAAATAGTGATCACCCATGAACAACAACAGTATAAAAATGTTGATAAGAGTAGATCACCATAACAAACAACAGGTAGAAAGGTGATAAATAGGATCACCCATAACAACAAACAGGGAGAAAATGGTTGATAAATAGTATACCATAACAAACAAACCCAGGTTATAAATGTTGATAAATGAGTATCACCATAACAACAACAGGTATAAATGTGATAAAGGAGTAATCACCATAACAACAACAGTAGAAAGGTTGATAAATAGGTATCACCATAACCAACAACAGGTAGAAAGGTTGATACAATAGTATCACCATGACAACAACAGGGAGAAATGTTGATAAAATAGTTATCACCATAACAACAAAGTAGAAATGTTGACATAAACTAGTATCACCATAACAAACAACGAGGACGTGAAAGGTTTGACTAAATAGATCACCATTGACAACAACAGGTAAGAAAGTGTTGCATAAGATGTATCACCAGTAACAACAACAGGGTAGAAAGGTTGATAAATGGTATTTCACCATAACAAACAACAGTAGAAAGGTTGATAAATAGGTTCACCATAACAACAACAGGTAAAAGGTTGATAAATAGTATCACGCATGACAACAAAGTATAAAGGTTGACCGTCACGATCTGCTTCCTGCTGACTTAAAGAGAGCAAAAGACTGTTTGTGCCAAAAAAATCTGTAAATCTTAATTTCTTAACAATCCACAGTCACATGTTTTTTTTTTTAACTATAAATCATCTTCAATTCAAATCTTACCAAGGTATTTGTATTCGGACTCGTTCGATTATAGAAAACGTCCGACGCAGTAAAAAAATTGTAATCCGACTGAGACAACTGACGAGAGTTGAAAACAACAGTATTTAGTTTTGTCCGTATTTAGGTATGATCAGTATGGCGTTCCTACTGCTACACAACTGTAAAATCAAACGTCCCGCCAGGTCAGCGGAGTGTTATGGGCACTGTAGTCTTTGATCTCAGCCAGCGTCAGCAGGGGGGGGGGGGGGAGTAATGCGGACTGTAGGTCTTGTCTGCAGCCAGTCAGCAGGGGGGCGGTAATGATGTAGTCTTGTCTCAAGCCAGGGACAGCGAGGGGTAATGGGGCTGTAGTCTTGTCTCGAGCCAGGTCAGCAGGGGGGTAATGGGACTGTAGTCTTGTCTCAGCCAGGTCAGCAGGGGGGTTAAATACGTACATAATAGTATTATCCATATATCGAAGAAATATAATTTTTTAAAGAGTTTGACCAATAGCTTTTATATAAAAAGTGAAAAGAACAGGTCCTAGAATCGACCTCTGCAGAACACCTTGATGTACTTGAAGAAAGTCAGACTGAACCCCACAGATCACGATGGCCTGAGTTCTGTCACTAAGATAATCATGAAACCATGAACAGGCATCAGAGCTCAGGCTAACGTGGACAACTGATTCAATAAAATAGCATGATCTACAGTATGAAGAGATTTTGACGGGTCCTCAAACAAAGCAGCCCGTTTCATTTTAGTGTTTAGTGTCGATATGGACAAGATCATTAACAACTAAAGTGGTTGCTGTAATAGTGCTCTGCCCAGGCCTAAACCCTGATTGGGTTTACATTCTAAATACATTTCTCAGATAAAAAAAAGAACAAAATTGTACATTTAACAAAGATTCAACAAAATTAGCTAGACAAGAAAGTGTTGAAATGGGGCAATAATAACAATAATAATTAAGATCACTACTATCCCCTTCCCTTACTGAGCGGAATCACAAGAGCTGATTTCTATACTTTTGGAATATTTCCTGATAACAATATTATTATTTTTTTTAAATGGGGCTTATTGAGCCAACAATGATGGCCGCAGCACAGTTAAGCAGCCCAGAATCCAATTGGTCGGCCCCTGTGGATTTCTTGTTGTCTATTGCTAGCGAAGCATGCAATACATATTTTTCTGTTAATAATAAAATGTAGCCTTTGTCATTTGTCAATAATTCCTCAGTTGCTTAAAAGCTTGCCAGCCTGGGCCTAAACACGTGTACCTGGCCTTAACCTAAGCATCATCTCTTTTATGATTGACTTTGGATAATTCTGGAGTGTACCGGGCATTCAGTCTACTTTTAATAACCCTTTATTTTTTTTGTAGGGAGCATGATTATCTACAATTGTATTGAAGACATCTGCAAAAAGGCTGAAATACAAATCAGGTTCAGGGATAGATTAAATAAAATCAAGGTCACTAAAATAAAGATAATGTAAAAAAAAAAAGCCTGTTCACTGAAGTTTTTAGATTTTTTGTATTCTCACATCTCTAACACAAACAACTGGGCAATGGTCACTAATATCTTGTGTGAAGACACCAGTAGAAACATATTTCTCTGGTGTATTCGTTAAAATAAAATCAATCAGAGTTGACTTCGAAGGATCTTTAGGGTTGGGCCGTGTAGGCTTAGACACCAGCTTGGTAAGGTTTAGATCATTACACATGTCTTTTAGATTGTCTGAAGCCTGCATTTCCCCAATCATAATTTAGGTCACCCAGGATAAAAACTTCTGATTTAGTAAAATAAGACAAACAAACTGGTTAAATTCCCAAGTACACAAAGGTTAGCCGAGGGAGGATGGTAGACCCCTATAACAGTTATGGATACATTTTTCCCAAAACAAAGGCTTAAAGATAGCAGCAAACATTTTATGGGGGCAATGAAAATGGATTTCAGTAAAGTTATTTTTTAATAAGAATGGCCTCTACACCACCTCTACCCTGTCTATCAGCTCTGAACACATAACCTTCAATATTAATATCAGAGTTCAGAATTTCCCCAGAGATCCAAGTTTCAGTCAATACCAGAATATCCGGATGGATCTGCATAGTGATGTAATCCAGTTCAGATGCATCAACCAATCAAAAGTCCTTTACAATGTTTTAAGTCACAAGGAGTCTCCAACTCAAACAAGCTAGGTCCAATAGGCCGTTGCAGGTCCTGTCTGATGATTGATGTTGATATACAGTGCATTCGGAAAGTATTCAGAACCCTTGACTTTTTACACAATTTGTTACTGTTACAGACATTTTAAAATGGATTAAATATTTGTTTTTCCTTCATCAATCTACACACAGTACCCCATAATGACAAAGCGGAAAATTAAAACATTTACATAAGAATTCAGACCCTTCACTATGAGATTCGAAAATGAGCTCAGGTGCATCCCGTTTCCATTGATCATCCTTGATTGGAGTCGACCTTAGGTAAATTCAATAGATAGGACATGATTTGGAAAGGCACACACCTGTCTATGTAAGATCCCACAGTTGACAGTACATGACAGAGCAAAAACCAAGCCATGAGGTTGAAGGAATTGTATGTAGAGCGTCAAGACAGGATTGTGTCGAGGCATAGATCTCAGGATGTGTACCAAACAATTTCTGCAGCATTGAAGGTCCCCAAGAACACAGTGGCCTCCATCATTCTTAAATAGAAGAAGTTTGGAACCACCAAGACTCTTCCTAGAGCTGGCCGCATGGTCAGGGAGGTCACCAAGAACACGGTGGTCACTCTGACAGAGCTCCAGAGTTCCTCTGTGGAGATGGGAGAACCTTCCAGAAGGACAACCATCTCTGCAGCACTCCACCAATCAGGCCTTTATGGTAGAGTGGCCAGACGGAAGCCACTCCTCCGTTAAAAGCACATGACAGCCAGCTTGATATTTGCCAAAAGGCACCTAAAGGACTCTCAGACCAGGAGAAACAAGATTCTCTGGTCTGATGAAACCAAGATTGAACTCTTTGGCCTGAATGCCAAGCGTCACGTCCGGAGGAAACCTGGAACCATCCCTACGCAACGACGCTCCTCATCCAACCTGACAGAGCTTGAGAGGATCTGAAGAGAAGAATGGGAGAAACTCCCCACATACAGATGTGCCAAGCTTGTAGCGTCATACCCAAGAAGACTCGAGGCTGCAGTCGCTGACAAAGGTGATTCAACAAAGTACTTTGTACAGGGCTTTAATAATACTTATGTAAATGTGATATTTCCGTTATTTAGTTGTAATAAATTAGCAAAAATGTAAAAGAATACTGTTTTTGCTTTGTCATTATGGGGTATTGTGTGTAGATCATGTGGGAATTGTTTTAAAATCTATTTTAGAATAAGGCTCTAACGTAACAAAATGAGGCTCGTTTCAGGAAACTAGGCTATGTCGCGTGTCACTACTTCACAGGAGAGCCGTATGAACTTAAACTTTATATTTTTATTAAAATGTGTTTTTGGTGGGTAGAAATGCCTTCTCAAACATGTGAACTTTCATGTGCCTTAATAACAAACTTGTATGCCATCTGTAAATACAAATAAAACATTTAAATTATGAGCCTAGTTGGTTTAGCCACAGAAAAAGTCAGCAACCTTCCAGCTACCAATGATTGGCTGAGATGATGAGTGGGCTGGACATTCCTACGAGACGAGTTTGGATTGGTCTACCATATAGCACACCGCTGTCTATTTGAGCTGGTCAGTTTGTGTAGGTAATCCGGTCTTACTCTGCTTTTTTTAATGTATCGCGTTGTAAAACTTAACAAAAGACTCAACTATGCAAGTATCCATTTCAATAGTACGTCACTGCAACAAATCTTGTCTTAGAGTGCCAGAACGCAGAATAACTAATGAATTTATGAACGCTCAACACCGGTTGAATATCGCCGGTGTCAGTAAATGTCAGCAAAAAAAAGCGTAATTAAATTGTTGCCAGGAGCACAGTTAGAGTCACCAACTCTCTGGACAACATGTTAACAGCCTAACCAGCTCTGCTATTGTGAGTGGTCAGAGTTTGGGTGGGGGTTAAAGTTTAAGGTGATTCTTATGGCATTGCACACGGTCAGTGTGAACCAGAGTGACTTGATGCCAAACAAGCTGTACAAACAAAACAGAAACGATACAGAACGTCTTATATAATGAAAGGGGTTCCAGTCTGCCGTGAAGCATTCATCCATCTATACGGGTAAGAGTCTAGCTACAGTTTTAGATATTATACATTTCTAATTTAGTCAGAAATGTGTTTTCATTGCAAGTTAAAGCTTACTGTTAGCTAGCTAGCTGACGTTAGATGGCTGGCTCGCTAAATAACATTACGTTTATGATCTGTGTGGAGTAATGTTATCTCAGAATGCCATTTTGGTATTGCTAGTTATAGCCGAATGTTAGCTTGCTAACTAGCTAACATCGAACCTATTCGGTTAACTTTAGCTGGCTATGACAATCGGTTTGTATTGCTTGTACTCTATGATAGGGATTATGGTTCATTGTTTAGCTAGCTAGCTACGTGTCTAAACAAAAGACTCCACTTCGCCAGATGATTACATGACCCATCAAGATAGCCAGTTGTGTCTGACTGTGATTGCGGCTATCCATTTTATAATAATGGAATTTGCTTATCAGCATCAGTAGAACACGCCTGACTCTCCTCCACCAGTCATACAAGTAGAATGGTCTAATACCTCCCATCAAAAAGAGAGCTGGCCCAAACAAGCAGAGGTTACACCTGAAGCATGAGGACGTGCAGCGAGTGGTGGACTTCATGAACAACCACGCAGAGGATAATGCAATAGTATTACCAGGACTCCACCCAGAGAGGATAATGCAATAGTATTACCAGGACGCCACCCAGAGGATAATGCAATAGTATTACCAGGACGCCACCCAGGATACAAACACTTTGCCTGAGATTGCTGGTGTGGTGAAGGACATCACTGTGACAGGGGTCAACATCCCACAGCTGGGTTGGACTGGAGGATGGTACAGTGTTGGTGGCAAGTTAATCCCTGTTTTACAGCTTCAATGCTCTTGAGCCTGGTGTTGTTGTCGCCAAGGAACGTTCGGACTGTCGGGACCAGGTTTCAGCTGCTGCTCAACACTGACATCCTTCCTCACATAGATGGTCTGGCTGTACAAGCATCACCTGGACTGGACACAGCTAGACAATCTTATATTTTTGAGAAGATCAGGTAGTTTTGTTACGAAGAGGCTTTGGACATCTCATGCCCTGCACCAAAGTCAAGGGCAGGACAGAAACAGGCTCTCCGAATATAGATTCCCTTGTTCATGCGTGGTTCGGACGGACCAGTCATCATCACTATCTGCAGTGCCTCTATTGTCATGACTCTCTCCTAACACACACGCCATACGTTGCTGCTACTATTTATTATGCTGCTGCTCAGCCACTTTACCCCTGATTGTTTGCATATAACTACCTCATCTATCACTATTGTTATTGATATTGTTCTTGTACATACTGTATATTATTTTATTGACACTATCTATTTCTGATATTGCTACTAGGCAAGTAACCGTTTGGTTGTACCGTTTACACCTTCTGTAGAGACCCATTCACTTGGCAAGATGTGGCTGGGGGTTAAAGCATTTCTTTCACATTACCCATCAACCCCCAAGCCATAAGACTCTTGAACAGTTAATCAAATGCCTACCCGGACTATTTGCATTGTCCCCACCCCAACCCCCATTTTTACGCCTCTGCTACTCTCTGTTTATTATCCATGCATTGTCACTTTAACTCTACCTACATGTACATATTACCTCAATTACCTTGACTAACCGGTGCCCCCGCACATTGATTCTGTACCGGTACCGAAATAACGCTTGAAAAGGTTTTCCAAAGAATTTGTGCTCGCCAACCATGCCTGTATATAGCCTCCACATTGACACTGTACCGTAACACCCTGTATATAGCCTCCACATTGACTCTGTACCGGTACCCCCTGTATATAGCCTCCACATTGACACTGTACCGTAACACCCTGTATATAACCTCGCTACTGTTATTTTATTGTTGCTCCTTAATTATTTGTTATATCTTTTTTTTTCTTTCTTAAAACTGAATTGTTGGTTAAGGGCTTTCACTGTAAGGTCTATATTTGCATCATCTAATATTTATAAAATATTTTTATCTGGACACTTCCTGTTTACATGGAATTTTTCCTTATTGTAGGCTACTACTTTTATCACTTTTAGTCTTAATCTTTACTACACTACTCACTGTTTAGTACATGACCTCACATGTGAATCCTTAAGGAGATGGGTGGGGCTAAAGCTTAAGAGGGTGTGAACGATGCTGAATGGGTCGAGACAAAGAAGAGCTCTCCAGTAGGTACCAAAATATTCAAAGGCCATTTTCTCAAAAAGTGCATTTGCAAGTTTATCAACTTTCAAAGCATAATTACTTAGTAGTAAAAAACACAATTTTAAATTTTGCTACATAAGACCGATTTGAGCCAGTCAGTCACAAATGTGGAAAAAGTCAAAGGGTCTGAAGACTTTCCAAATAAACTGTAACACTTTTTCAACCTTGTTGAGTAAAATGTAATTGATTTGAATTGAAAGAGAGAAGAGCGTAAGAGAGAGAAAGAAAGGAGAAGACAGAGGGAGAGAGGTAGAGGAGAGGGGAGGAGGATGTTTCTTCACCCAAGCGTTCCCTCCTCAAGGACAGAAGGTCGAGGAGAGACTAATGCTTGGTGGCAGCTCAGTCAACTGGTGAATTCATATAGGCAAACAGTACAGCACAGCACAGCAGTAATAAGGAAAACTCTATACAGCCAAGCATCCAGCCAGCGGACTTGTAACCCCACTGAGACTGAACTCTGGAGTCTGATGTGGTCTCTTCATGCAACATGCACACGTAAAGCTGAGAGTTTATGAAGGGGGGGTATACAATCCTGTGGGTCCTCGTGCAGCACGTGTAGGTATGAGAGATAACAGTCCTGTGGGTTCTCGTGCAGCACGTGTAGGTATGAGAGATAACAGTCCTGTGGATCCTCGTGCAGCACGTGTAGGTATGAGAGATAACAGTCTTGTGTGTCCTCGTGCAGCACGTGTAGGTATGAGAGATAACAGTCTTGTGGGTCCTCGTGCAGCACGTGTAGGTATGAGAGATAACAGGGGGTGACTGAATCCATATAAGAAACACTCTGGGGAAACACTTTGAGAAAAGTCAAATCAAATCAAAATCAAATCACATTGTATTGGTCACATACACGTGATTAGCAGATGTTATTGGTCACATACACGTGATTAGCAGATGTTATTGCGGGTGTAGCGAAATGTTTGTGCTTCTAGATCTGACAGTGCAGAAATATCTACACACAAATCTAAGTAGGAATAAATTAAGACTATATACATATGGGCGAGCGATGTCAGAGCGGAACGGACTAAGATACTGTAGAATAGTATAGAAAAAGCCAGCACCAAGAGGGTCAACTACCTTTTCAGGATAGGCTTACTACAAATGAAATAGAACTCCTGCCAGCACCACTGAATGTACCCAGCAGAGAACCGTGCTGAGATGCCCTGCTGTGGGTCTGGACTCTGCGGTAAGTGTTTTCTTCCATTGCAACAGGGGGGGGGGGGGTCACTGTCTCTGATGTTATCAGGATCAGGGACAGACCTTGGGTTTAATCTTATAACAAGACCACCAGGCTGGAGTCGATATGCTTCTCTTTTTTTTACGGAGTAAATGGAGCTTGGGTTATCTGTGGAAGAAACTGTATTGTAGTCATTGGGTGGTCGCAGTGAATCGGCTTCATTGTCTCCCATGTAATGAGTTGTTGAGCGGAAAAAGCATGAGCTGATGCACATCCGAAGATATTGGAGAGGTGATGAGTAACGGAACAGTAAACTGTGTAGAAAGAAAGAAAGAAAGGAAAATAAAGGAAGTTACACACTACAGTGTATATATATGCTCCCAACTATTTAATGGGTAAAGAGAAAATATATATTTTGAAAGGACAGTGTATTGACCACAGCCATATGCAGGAGTCCTTTGTGTCAGGTTACTTTCCCTGCTAAAAGGTTGCACGTAACGTTATGCACCAATGCTCTTGTGGCATGAAATGTGCCCTTTCTCTCCTGTGAAATTAGCTAAATGTCAGTTCTGGTCTCTCCTCCCTCATACTTTCCTGAAGACATAGAGTCCTGAAGACATAGAGGACTGAAGACATAGAGGACTGAAGACATAGAGTCCTGAAGACATAGAGGACTGAAGACATAGAGGCCTGAAGACATAGAGGCCTGAAGACATAGAATCCTGAAGACATAGAATCCTGAAGACATAGAATCCTGAAGACATAGAATCCTGAAGACATAGAGTACTGAAGCATAGAATCCTGAAGACATAGAATCCTGAAGACATGAATACTGAAGACATAGAATCCTGAAGACATAGAATCCTGAAGACAATAGCAATCCTGAAGAAATAGAATCCTGAAGACATAGAATCCTGAAGGACATAGAAATCAAGCTGAAAGCGAACATAGAAATCCTGAAGACATAGAATCCTGAAGACAATAGAATCCTGAAGACATAGAATCCTGAAGACATAGAATCCTGAAGACATAGAAATCCTGAAGACATAAATCCTGAAGACATAGAAATCCTGAAGACATAGAATCCTGTTGTCAAAAACTAGATCACTACACTCTCACACTGGGATATTTCACAGTGACACTACTGAGTGTGTGTGTGTGTGTGTGTGGTGTGTTGTGTGTGTGTGTGTGTGTGTGTGTGTGTGTGTGTGTGTGGTGTGTGTGTGTGGTGTGTGTGTGTGTGTGTGTGTGTGTGTGTGTGTGTGTGTGTGTGTGTCTACTGAGGCAGAAACAGAGGACTGTGTCCCCTGAGTTTCACTGGGCATCACGTCCCGAGGTAAGGAGAAAATAACCCCACCAACCTCCCAAAACTAAAGAAAGACAACATCTCTTTCCCTCGGAGGCTGGCTGCTGAGGGTGAAAGTTACGAGGGGTTTCCCACACTCAACACTCTTCCTACACAACGGCCGTGTCGCAAATGGAACCCTATTCCTTATGTTGTGTACTACTAGTAGTGCACTATTTAGGGGATAATGTGTCATTTGGGAAACAACCACTGCCCACACAAGGTGCCTGTCCACATTACTCTTCTGTTCTTGATGCCAGGGTGTAACAGCACCCTGAGGTAGTACCCTTTACCCTTGTCTGACTGGCAGACACAGCCCCATTTCACACTCAACACACACTGGACACACACACACGGACTCACACAGACACACACATGGACACACACACGGACTCACACAGACACAACACACACACAACACACACACACACACACACCCACACACACACACACAACACACACACACACAGGGACACACACACCTCAACAATGTCAGCAGCAGGCTGTCTGTTATACAGACAGACAAAAGGACTGCCCTGGCATGTGTGGTGTGTAAAAATGTAAATGTAAAATTCAAGGCACCACTACTTTTCATTTTATACCTCTGAATAGTAATACTAATATAAAACTCTGAGTAGTAATACTAATATAATAACTCTGAATAGTAATACTAATAAAAACCTCTGAATAGTAGTACCAATATAATAACTCTGAATAGTAATACTAATATTACACTCTGAATAGTATTAATACTGCAAATACTTTGAAAAGTAATACTAATATAAAAACTCTGAATATTATTAATACTGTAAATACTCTGAATATTAATACTAAAATAAAACTCGATATGATTAATACTGCAAATACCCGAAATAGTACAAAGTAATATTAATACTCTGAATAGTAATACTGATACAAAAATCCTGAATAGTTAAACTAGTATAAAAACTCTGAATAGTAATACTAATATAAAAACTATGAATAGTAATACTAATATAAAAACGGAATAGTAATACTAATATAAAACATCTGAATATTATTAATACTGCAAATACTCTGAATAGTAATACCAATATAAAAACTCGGAATATTATTAATACTGTAAATACTCAGAATAGTAAAACGAACACTGTAAATACTCTGAAGAGTAACACTAATATAAAACTCTGAATAGTAATACTAATATAAAAACTCTGAATAGTAACACTAATATAAATCTCATAATAGTAATGCTAATACAAAAACGGAATAGTAATGCTAATATAAACCTCTGAATAGTAATGCTAATATAAAACTCTGAATGTAATGCTAAAATAAAACTCTGAATAGTAATACTAATATAAAACTCTGAATAGTAATACTAATATAAAAAACTCTGAATAGTAATACTAATATAAACTCTGAATAGTAATACTAATATAAAAACTCTGAATAGTAAATATATATAAAACTCGATAAGTAATACTAATAAAAAAACTCTGAATAGTAATACTAATATAAAACTCTGAATAGTAAATAACAATATAAAACTCTGAATAGTAATACTAATATAAAAACTCAGAATATGTTTAATACTATAAATACTCTGAATAGTAATACTAAATATAAAACTCTGAATAGGATATAATATAAAAACTCTGAGTAGTAATACTAATATAAAAACACTGAAAAGTAATACTAAAATAAATACTATGGCAATAATAATATCAATAATGTGTTAGTAATAATAATATAAATACTCTGAATAGTAAAAATAATATAATTACTTTTTTACTAATAATATAAATGATATGCTATAATAATATATACATACTCCGAATAGTACATACCACCATACATACTCAGGTAGTATATACTACCAATGTTTTGTTAGGGATAATACTATAAATACTATGTCAGTGATACTAGATACATTAATACTCTTTAATAATAATACTATAAATACTATGGCGGTGACACTAGTAATATTAATACTATGTTAATACTAATACTATAAATACTATGTCGGTGATACTAGTAATATTAATACTCCGGTAATAATAATACTATGAATACTATGTCAGTGATACTAGTAATATTAAAACTCTGTTAATATAATACTATAAATACTATGTCAGTGATACTAGTAATATTAATACTCCGGTAATAATAATACTATGAATACTATGTCAGTGATACTAGTAATATTAATACTCTGTTAATAATAATACTATAAATACTATGCACAGTGATACTAGTAATATTAATACTTTGTTAATAGTAATACTATACTATTATGTCAGTGATGCTAGTTTTAATATAATGTATATATATAATACTATAAATACTATGTCAGTGATGCTAGTAATATTAATACTATGTTAATAATAATACTATAAATACTGTGTTAATAATAATAGACTAATGTGGTTAGAAATAATAATATAAATACTCTGAAAAGCAAATATACCATAAAGACTATGTTAGTGATAATAATATAAATACTCTGAAAAGCAAATATACATAAATACTTATGTTAGTGATAATAATAATATAAATACTCTGAAAAGCAAATATACCATAAATACTATGTTAGCGATAATAATAGCAATGCTCTGTTAAAAATAATACTATAAATACCCAGGTAATAATAATACTATAAATACTCTGTTAGCAATACTAAATATACATAGTCTTGATAATAATGCCATGCATACTCTGTTAGTAATAATAAACATACATACTCTTGATAATAATACTATGCATACTCTGTTAGTAATACTATAATTGCTGTGTTAGTAATACTACTATAAATACTATGTTGGTGATAATAAAACTGAATACTCTTGATAATAATAATAGCAATACTATGTTGGTAATATTAAAATAATTACTTTGTTAGTAATACTAATATAAATACTCGGAATAGTAATATGGTAATAATACTACACTGTACAAACATATATTCTTTCTGATTTTTCCAACATTGCGGTTTTTCCAACCAATTTGTTTACATCCCTGTTAGTGAGTATTTCTCCTTTGCTGATTGAACAGCACAATCATTACACAGGTGAACCTTGTGATGGGGGTCAACAAAAGGCCACTCTAAAATGTGCAGTTTTAGCACACAACACAGTGCCACAGATGCCTCAAGTTTTGAAGGAGCAGTGCAATTCACATGCTGACTGTAGGAATGTCTATCATCTGTGTTACCAGATCATTTCATGTTAATTTATATACCATAAGCTACATTGTTTTATAAATGTTTACAGCACGTACAACAGGACTCACAAACGCTGACCACGTGTAACCACACCAGCCCAGGATCTCCAGATCCCGCTTCAACACCAGCGGGGATCGTCTGAGACCAGTCACCCGGACAGCTGATGAAACGGAGAAGTATTTCTGACTTGAATTAAGGCCCTTTTTTGTGGGGAAAGAAATGTCATTCTGATTGGCTAGCCTGGCTCCCCAGTGGGTGGGCCTGACTCCCCGGTGGGTGGGCCTGGCTCTCCGGTGGGTGGGCCTGGCTCTCCGGTGGGTGGGCCCCTATATGAAATCCATAGATTAGGGCCTAATGAATTTATTTAAATGTATTGATTTCCTTATATGAACTGTAACTCTGTAAAATCTTAGAAATTGTTGCATGTTGCATTTATATTTTTATTCAGTATAGATATAAATATATTAATAATTTATTATTTCAAATGTAAAAGAAAAGTAGCTTCGACATGTATACTTGTCTGAAATAGATGTACTTTACTCATACAAATGGCAAAAACAGAACAGAACATAAATAATAAACCACAGATACTTATACTGTCTTCATGACATGTTATACTGTCATCATGACATGTGAAGTTATACTGTCATCATGACATACGAAGTTATACTGTCATCATGACATACGAAGTTATACTGTCACATGACATGTGAAGTTATCTGTCATCATGACATATGAAGTTACACTGTCATCATGACATGTGAAGTTTAACTGTCATCCATAACTTGTGAAGTTATACTGTCATCATGACATGTGAAGTTATATACTGTCATCATGACATGTGAAGTTATACTGTCATCATAACTTGTGAAGTTATACTGTCATCATGACATGTGAAGTTATACTGTCATCATGATATGTGAGTTATACTGTCATCATGACATGTGAAGTTATACTGTCATCATAACTTGTGAAGTTATACTGTCATCATGACATGTGAAGTTTAGTACTGTCATCATGATATGTGAAGTTATACTGTCATCATAACTTGTGAAGTTATACTGTCTCATGACATGTGAATTTATACTGTCATCATGATATGTGAAGATTATACTGTCATCATGACATGTGAAGTTATACTGTCATCAGACATGTGAAGTATACTTCATCATCACATGTGAAGTTATACTGTCATCATGACATGTGAAGTTATACTGCATCATGACATGTGAAGTTATACTGTCATCATGACATGTGGTTATACTGTCATCGGTAACCTATGAAGTTACACTGTCATCAATGACAATGGAAGTTATACTGTCATCATGACCTATGATGACCTATGACAGTTATACTGTCATCATGACATGTGAAGTTATACTGTCATCATGACATTTGAAGTTATACTGTCATCAATGACATGGTGAAGTTATACTGTCATATGACCTATGAAGTTATATTGTCATTTATGACATGTGAAGTTATACTGTTCATCAATCATGGAAGTTATCACTGCATCGAATGACATTGTTATACTGTCATCATAGACTTATGAAGTTATACTGTCATCATGACATGAGTTATACTGTATCATGCTTAGTATCATGACAATGAAGTTATACTGTCATCATGACATATGAAGTTATACTGTCATCATGACATGTAGAAGTTACACTGTCATCATGAACATATGAAGTTTATACTGTCATCATGACATGTGAAGTTAACTGTCATCATACATGTGAATATGACTGTAAGCATGTGAAGTTATACTTATCAATGACATTAAGTTAACTTCATCATGACTTGTGAAGTTATACTGTCATCAGAAACATGTGGTTATACTGTCATCATGACAAGTTAATACTGTCATCAAACATTGTGGTTATACTGTCATCATGACAAGTTATAACTGTCATTATAGCATATGAAGTTATACTGTCATCATGACATGTGGTTATACTGTCATCATGACAAGTTATATGTCTCATAACATGTGAAGTTATACTGTCATCCACCTATGAGTTATGCTGCTCGTGACAAGTTATGCTCATCATACATCATATATACGTCATCATGACATGTAAAGTTATACTGTCATGCGTGACAAGTTAACTGTCATCATGACAAGTATACTGTCATCGTGACATGTTATACTGTCATCATGACGAGTTTATACTGTCTCGCCCTCCATCGTACAAGTTATACTGTCATCATGACATGTGAAGGTATACTGTCATCGCTGACAAGTTATACTGTCATCATGACAATATATACTGTCACTCACTGAACAAGTTATACTGTCATCATGACATGTGAAGTAATATCTCTTGTCATCTGTGACAAGTTATACTGTCATCATGACAAGTTATACTGTCATCATGACATGTGAAGTTATACTGTCATCAAGACAAGTTATACTGTCATCATGACATATGAAGTTATACTGTCATCGTGACATGTTATACTGTCATCATGACATGTTACACTGTCATCGTGACAAGTTATACTGTCATCATGACCTATGAAGTTATACTGTCATCATGACATGTTATACTGTCATCATGACATATGCAGAGTGGAGTAGTGGGACTGGATTAGCATCAAGGCCTCAGAACAACATGAAGACACTGTGTGAATGAGATGTGCTGCTGCTAATACGGTACCCAGTTACAATGAAACAACTGATTTAGACTGACGCATGAGAGGAGCAGGAAAGTACTACACAGAAAACTGCTTCCTGAAATCGAGGGGAAAACATCACAGTGATAACCCTGTAAACACAAGGCATTGGTATAGTGATGGAATGGGTTTGTGTTCTGCTGCTGCCAACACGTGGAGACATTAGCTGGGTAATGAACCTGCAAACAGCTGTGTATCTGTAGGGATGAGTTCATATCAGTGAGTTTTCTATCAGTGAAACAATAACGAAAAAGGGAAATGTTTCTCTGTGTATCTCTGGGGTGCATTGGAATACGCTGGATGACAACTGATGATTTCCCATTAGAAATGTAATGTCCCCATAACCCGGTGACTATTGCAACCCCTGTAGGCCTGTGTGCAGGCTTAATGCCCATGTTGATACGCTGGCTGACAAGCAATGCTTTCCCATTAAAATGTAAATGTTATTCCCATGTCTAGGCCCGTGTATTCCCATGTCTGTATTCCCATGTCTGTATTCCCATGTCTAGGCCTGTCTAGTCCCATGTCTGTATTCCCATGTCTAGGCCTGTGTATTCCCATGTCTCGGTCTGTGTATTCCCATGTCTGTATTCCCATGTCTGTATTCCCATGTCTAGGCCTGTGTATTCCCATTTCTAGGTCTGTGTATTCCCATGTCTTTATTCCCATGTCAGTATTCCCATGTCTGTATTCCCGTGTCTGCATTTCCGTGTCTGTATTCCCATGTCTGTATTCCCATGTCAGTATTCCCGTGT
>NW_019942725.1:317923-321540 GCF_002910315.2 Salvelinus sp. IW2-2015 | reverse complement strand
TGTCTGTATTCCCGTGTCTGTATTCCCGTGTCTGTATTCCCGTGTCTGTATTCCCATGTCAGTATTCCCATGTCTGTATTCCCATGTCTGTATTCCCATGTCTGTATTCCCATGTCAGTATTCCCATGTCAGTATTCCCATGTCAGTATTCCCATGTCTGTATTCCCATGTCAGTATTCCCATGTCCAGGTCTGTGTGTGTAAATCTGGTGATGTTTCTATGTACCTTTTAACAGGGAGTCCCATTGAGACGAAGGTCTCTTTTGTAAGGGAGCCCTGCATCTTACAAATTACACAATCAATTCCACATAGGAAATTCACCACAATATAAAAATACAAAGAGAATATAAAACTGGTGTGTACTAATTGATCGGGAATGTTGATTGGCTCTTTTAATAATATGAAGGTGGGGGAAAACCCTATTGATCTGCAGAAATATGCCATTTGTGATTGATATGAACACAACAGCAATTGGTTCAGGTAGGCAGGCCCTAACTATGGTCTCCCTATCGTGGCATTTCAAAATTGAATATGCCCAGAACTCTGAATGTCCGGGATATTGGGTGTATTCAGTGAAATGAATACAGAACGTTTCGCCCTAGTGAACACGGCCAAAATACGAGAGAGCAGAGGACGCACAGCGGTGCTGTGGTGGTACAGAGCACCGTGCCGTATGAATGTCCCACAATGCTGTGCACTACTAGCCACACGGTCAGAATATGAGAGCAGAGCGGTGCTGTACAAGGAGGGACCTGGCACCTTTCAGCACCGAGCCCTGCTGAAGCCATGTGGATGCTAGCYGAGCTGGGAAAAGGGAAGGAGATTTCCTTTTCAGCACAGCACATTGCTGCTAAACCACTGTTGCTGCAGCCAGATGTGTTCTAACAGTGTAGATATCGATGTGAGACAGCAAACTTCAAAACAAACAACTTTAAACCTCAACTTGGTGTCTCCAAAACATTTTGTATTCACTATTTATTTTTTTATTTTATTTTTTTACATTTATTTAACCAGGAAAAGCCCATTGAGACCCAGAGTCTCTTTTTCAAGGGAGACCTGGCCAAGAAGGCAGCAACAATCAATACATTACAGAACTACCACATACAACAATACAACATGATCCAGCATTAAAAAAAAAACATTTACACTCCTCTGTAACAGAGTCTCCCATCAATATTTTAAATTCATTCAGTGGCACTAACATATCTAGATGAAGCATGGATTGTAGATTATTCCATGCCTCTGGTGCACAAGAAGAGAAGGCAGTCTTGCCTAATACTGTAAATGTCCTGGGGATTTCTAAGTAGCAACCACCTAGCAGACCGGGTATGGTAACATAGCAACCACCTAGCAGACCGGGTATGGTAACATAGCAACCACCTAGCAGACCGGGTATGGTAACATGCACCACCTAGCAGACCGGGTAATGGTAACATAGCAACCACCTAGCAGACCGGGTATGGTAACATAGCACCACCTAGCAGACCGGGTATGATAACATAGCACACCTAGCAGACCGGGTATGGTAACATAGCAACCACCTAGCAGACCGGGTATGGTAAACATAGCAACCACCTAGCAGACCGGGTATGGTAACATAGCAACCACCTAGCAGCCGGGTATGGTAACATAGCAACCCCTAGCAAGACCGGGTATGGTAACATAGCAACCACCTAGCAGACCGGGTATGGTAACATAGCAACCACCTAGCAGACCGGGTATGGTAACATAGCAACCACCTAGCAGACCGGGTATGGGTAACATAGCAACCACCTAGCAGACCGGGTATGGTAACATAGCAACCACCTAGCAGACCGGGTATGGTAACATAGCAACCACCTAGCAGACCGGGTATGGTAAATAGCAACCACCTAGCAGACCGGTATGGTAACATAGCAACCACCTAGCAGACCGGGGTATGGTAACATAGCAACCACCTAGCAGACCGGGTATGGTAACATAGCAACCCACCTAGCAGAGACCGGGTATGGTAACATAGCAACACCAGCAGACCGGTTATGGTAACATGGCAACCACCTAGCAGACCGGGTATGGTAACATAGCAACCACCTAGCAGACCGGGTATGGTAACATGGCAACCACCTAGCAGACCGGGTATGGTAACATAGCAACCACCTAGCAGACCGGGTATGGTAACATAGCAACACCTAGCAGACCGGGTATGGTAACATAGCAAACCACCTAGCAGACCGGGTATGGTAACATAGCAACCACCTAGCAGACCGGGTATGGTAACATAGCAACCAACTAGCAGACCGGGTTAGGTAACATAGCAACCCCTAGCAGACCGGGTATGGTACATGCAACCACCTAGCAGACCGGGTATGGTAACATAGCAACCACCTAGCAGACCGGGTATGGTAACATGGCAACCACCTAGCGACCGGGTATGGTAACATAGCAACCACCTAGCAGACCGGGTATGGTAACTAGAACCACCTAGCAGACCGGGTATGGTAACATAGCAACCACCTAGCAGACCGGGTATGGTAACATAGCAACCACCTAGCAGACCGGGTATGGTAACATAGCAACCACCTAGCAGACCGGTACGGTATACATAGGCAACCACTAGCAGACCGGGTATGGTAACATAGCAACCACCTAGCAGACCGGGTATGGTAACATAGCAACCACCTAGCAGACCGGGTATGGTAACATAGCAACCACCTAGCAGACCGGGTATGGTAACATAGCAACACCTAGCAGACCGGGTATGGTAACATAGCAACCACCTAGCAGACCGGGTATGGTAACATAGCAACCACCTAGCAGACCGGGTATGGTAACATAGCAACCACCTAGCAGACCGGGTATGGTAACATAGCAACCACCTAGCAGACCGGGTATGGTAACATAGCAACCACCTAGCAGACCGGGTATGGTTAACATGCAACCACCTAGCAGACGCGGGTATGGTAACATTAGCAACCACCTAGCAGACCGGGTATGGTAACATAGCAACCACCTAGCAGACCGGGTATGGTAACATAGGCAACCACCTAGCAGACCGGGTATGGTAACTAGCAACCACCTAGCAGACCGGTATGGTAACATAGCAACCACCTAGAGACCGGGTAGGTAACATAGCAACCACCTAGCAGACCGGTATGGTAACATAGCAACCACCTAGCAGACCGGGTTGGTAAACATAGCAACCACCTAGCAGACCGGGTATGGTAACTACCTGGTGGTGAAAGAGACCCGACTTACTAGATACAGATTGTTTACATCAATGTATCTGCATACCAGCATTACACAACTTTACAGGAAATGTCTTTTCCTGTAGAGTCATGTCCAGGCATCCGCCGTCTCAAACACTTGAGGGCGAAGAACATACCAGCAATAGTGTGTTGACATCAATTCCTAAAAGGTATGGATCTTCATTTTTAATTTATATCGGGTGTAAATTCTGTCCATTATGGAATCTGAAATATCTGTGAAGAACAAACAAATTCGCTCCATGTGATTGTGACTTTGGTAACAGAGCAGACAGCAAGTACAGAGTTTCTCTCTCTCTCTCTGTCTCTCTCTGTCTCTCTCTCTCTGTCTCTCTCTCTCTCTCTCTGTCTCTCTCTCTCTCTCTCTCTCTCTCTC
>NW_019942725.1:272923-312923 GCF_002910315.2 Salvelinus sp. IW2-2015 | reverse complement strand
CTACCTCAGCTTTTATTTTGAAAAATATCACGAAAGAAGTGAAAAAGTTTTGGTACTGTTCTCAACATTGCTGCCCTCAAGTTAATAGCACTATCGACAACATTAGTGGAAAAAAAGTTGTGATGGACTACTTTCTAGAGGACCATCATGCCATGCTGAATRTCTCRGACTCTGAAAATTAATCAAACAATGAGGAAATCCCTGATTTAGGTAAAAACAGTTCCATTGAACCAGACGTTGTAGAGTCTTCRGATGACCGTGATGGGGAAGACACAACGATCAGAAGGGAACCATGGTGCCCTCCCAGAAGCTTGGCTGGGGCATAAAACCCGCAAATTCAGACCAACTAAGAGGTGGAATGGGTTCGCACTCAAAGCTTACTTCATTATTCATTTTTTTTTTATTATTATTTTCACTGCATCAGGGATAGTGTACAGAGACATTTTGGCTTTACGGCCTTCTTCAGTGTCTAGGTACAATTGTATTTTAATTCCAAACAGCATTTGTAGAGAACAATTGATGAGCAGCAGGTGCTTCTAATCAGGGTTGCCATTCACATGCCAATCAGGGATGTGGCTTTTCTGGTCTACCTGCATACAAATTAGTCACAAAGAAATACAGACTTCTAATGTATGGGAGTGATCCCGACGCAACACAATTCATTAAATAGAATGATTTTGTTCTATAAAGTGTCTCTCAACTGGCAAAGTGATATATTGATGTGTAATAGTGGATTTATGTTCTTCAAGGTGTACTTTAAAGGCTAGGGAATTTTTCCAATAAAAATCTCATCACAAGAACACTGTAACATATAAACTACTTCTTTAGTAGTACAAGTTGTACATGTACTTTGTATCATAGTCTGAGGGCATAAAACGTTACAACATGTCTTTATGGTGCTACTAGAGGTACAGGATCTACAGGGGAAACATCCTTATGGTGCTAGTAGAGGTACAGGATCTACAGGGGAAACATCCTTATGGTGCTAGTAGAGGTACAGGATCTACAGGGAAAACATCCTTTATGAAGGCCTCTTTTCTCTTCCTGATCACATCTGATTTAATCAATATGTGTGATGCATTTCTTAATCGTTTATAGGTGAATAATGTGAATAAAGGTGGATTCTGGAATGTAGAATTTAAAGATGATTCTCATTATAATATATTCTGATGTTTATTGACAATAGACGTGATGTCATTACGGCTATCATTTATAGTATGTATAAAGTTTATAGAAAATCGTTTGTGTTTTTGTTGGGATATTTGTTAATTAACTGTCTTCTGTTCAGGCTTTTAACTTGTTTTGGAGCGGAAATGCTCAATAAAAGAAGTTGATTGTCTTTCATATTCTTCATCTGTGTCACAGACGCGACGCAGTCTATGAAGTTGGCTTACTGGTAAACCTCTTTTTAGGTTGGAGATGGGGCGATAACTATCAGCTGTCAATATAATATTTTTATCTGTAGATTTTCTCTAAAACAGTACAGTTTAGTACAGTACATCTAAGAAATGTATGGAGTTAATGTCCTTTTCCATAGGGGAGAAACGGCGATCAACAGTGTCATTGCAGCGAAGAAGTGGAATGCCCGGTGGAAGCAGAGAGATGATAACCAAATGCAGGGAGTCCAAAAGAGAACACAGAGAAGGCTGTTGTATAAAACACCTGTCTTTCGATTACATCTTCAAACTAATGGCAACCACGGCATCCATGACAGAGAGGGAGAAGCCTACATCCATGTATTCGGGTCTAGCTACATGTTCAGATATTACACGTTTCTAATTTAGTCAGAAAGTCATTTTCATTGGACTTTAACTTGTTAAAGTTAAGTTAAAGTGTACTGTTAGCTAGCTAGCTAACGTTAACTTGCTGGCTGGCTAGCTAACGTTACGTGTATGATCTGTGCGGTAATATTATTTGAATCAGAAAAACCATTTGCGTTGCTAGTTATAGCCTAATGTTAGCTAGCTAGTTAACATTGAACATAGTTGGTTAGCTTTAGCTACCTGTAGATTCACGGACGGTAGTATTGACGCGTTCAAAACAACTGGGGAACTCTGAGGTCAAATCATGACGTCAGTGATCTTCAGGCTGCAAAGTGTGAACGCTGCGTGTAACACATCCGGTGTCAGGATAAATAAAATGCAAGGTCTGCTAACTTTCTTTAATTATGTTTAATTACCGCAAACAATGAATGGCAAATGCAATTTTCGTATATACGGGTTCGCTGTTTCACCGCGCAGGATGAACAGAGAACTGGCAAGAAGTACGTAAACAGCTGTTCTTATACCGTGATGACGTCGTTTCAACGCATCTGTTAGCCTATCACAGTAGAGGCTGGGCTTGGTTTAGACTCTGCCCCCCCTTTGCTGGCCCCTTGGCGCGTTCCTTTGTCCACCTCTGGTTGCCAGTACTCCGTCTTGGGCTGTCGATTCTCACTAAAACAGTTCTTAATGGTATTGTCCAGTATTCTAAACTCTTTGGTTGGTCTAGAGAGCTGCACCCTTCCCTCTCCAGACTGTCCACAACTTTTATGGCCTGTGTTGGTCATTCCTTACACCTACACACACTATACAGAGGGGGTGTGCGTCATGTGTGTAACAAAATATCCTCTTCAACCAATATGCTAACAGGCTATTATGCATAAACATAAATCCTAACAAAAGTCGGAGCGTATACAGTACCTCAGTCTATCCCACGGAGGTACGCACATCTGGAAAATATTTCGGCACGGGCCCTCAAATCCTCAAAAGGTTCTACAGCTGCACCATTGAGAGCATCTTGACTGGCTGCATCACTATTTGGCATGGCAACTGCGCCGCCTTCGATCGCATGGTGCTATAGAGGGCGGTGAAGACAGCCCAGTACATCATTGGGGCCGAGCTCACTGCAATAAAGGACCTCAATACCAAGCGCTGTGAAAGGAAGGGCCGGAACTGTTTTAAAGACTCGCCAAACAGTACCAGAGCAACAAGTCTGACACCAGCAGGCTACTGAACAGTTTCTTTCTCCAAAACATAAGACTGATAAATAGCCAACTACATGGCTACATGGCTACGTGGCTACTGACACATGAAAACATGTCTACGTGACTACATGAATACGTGGCTTCCTGGCTACATTGCTACATGGCTACGTGGCTACATGGCTACATGGCTACGTGGCTACATGGCTACATGAATACATGGCTACATGGCTACGTGGCTACATGTAGCATGGCTACGTGGCTACATGGCTACATGCTACGCTACATGGCTACATGAGTACATGGCTACATGGCTACATGAGTACATGGTACTGGCGACATGAGTACATGGCTACTGGCACATGAGTACATGGCTACGTGGCTACATGAATACGTGGCTACGTGGCTACATGAATACGTAGCTACGTGGCTACATGAATATGTGGCTACCTGGCTACGTGCTACATGAATACGTGGCTACGTGCACATGGCTACGTGGCTACATGGCTACATGAGTACATGGCTACGTGGCTACATGGCTACGTGGCTACATGGCTACATGGCTACGTGGCTACATGAATACGTGGCTACGTGGCTACATGGCTATCTGCATTGACCCTTCTTTTTGATTTTAGAACTGACACACATTCACATACTCACTCTATGAACACTCTAAAACACACACACACACACACACACACACATACACACACACACACACACACACACACACACACACACACACACACACAACACACACACACATACTGACTCAACACACACACGTACACTCACATACAATATATGCTCACTCCAGTATCCCTGCACATTGTTAATATGGTACTGACCCTGTATATAGTCACCTTACCCTATACATATCATCCTTCCATCACTCCAGTATCCCTGTACATTGTTAATATGGTACTGACCTGTTATAGTCACCTTACCCCTATACATATCTACCTCCATCACTCCAGTGCCCTGCACATTGTTATATGGTACTGACCCTGTATATAGTACTGACCCTGGAACTGACCCTGTATATAGCTACTGACCCTGGAACTGACCCTGTATATAGCTACTGACCCTGGAACTGACCCTGTATATAACTACTGACATGGAACTGCCCTGATATGCACTGACCCTGGAACTGACCCTGTTATAGCTACTGACCTGGATGCCCTGTATATAGCTACTGACCCTGGAACTGACCCTGTATATAGCTACTGACCCTGGAACTGACCCTGTATATAGCTACTGACCCTGGAACGTCCCTGTATATAGCTACTGACCCTGGAATTACTGTATGTAGCTATGACCTGGAACTGACCTGTATATAGCTACTGACCCTGTATATAACTACTGACCATGGAACTGACCCTGTATATGCTACTGACCCTGAACTGCCCTGTATATAGTACTGCCTGAACTGTCCTGTATATAGTTACTGACCCGAACTGACCCTGTATATAGCTACTGACCTGGAACTGTCCCTGTATATAATACTGACCCTGTATATAACTACTGACCCTGAACTGACCCTGTATACTACTGACCTGGAACTGACCTGTATATAGCTACTGACACTGGATGACCCTGTATATAACTACTGACCCTGGAACTGACCCTGTATATAGCTACTGACTCTGGAACTGACTGTACATAGCTACTGACCCGGAACTGACCTGTATATAACTTACTTACTTTCTCATGTTCTTCTTATTTCATTTCTCATGTGATTTAAATCAACTTTACTTTATCTATAGTATCAGTGATTTTGATTACTACATTGTTGGAAAAGAGTTTGCAAGAAATGCATTTCACTGTACTTTGTCACGTGACAAGGAAACTTGAAACAACTCAATGGTCAGTAACTTATTCCTAAAGGCTGGTCCCAGATCTGTCTGTGATGCCTTTCCAACTAAATGGTCATCAGTTTGTCATGACAAGAACCAGAGGGTTTGGCAACACAGCACACACTGATCTGGGTACAGGCTAAATACGCCTCTCTTCCTTGTATTTATAGTTAGGGCTACAAATCCAAGTACCATTGAATACATTATTTCATGCCTGTATAACTGTTTAAAGAAAATGCCAAAGGAACAACATACTGCATTATTTAAACCGTCAAAAAGCCCATGAAAATGTAATGGTCTAAGAAGTCTCAGGGAACTTACCCGGTCCGTCCAAATGCCACCTTTTCCCTATCTAGTGCACTACTTCCACCAGGGCCTATATGGTAGAGCAATATATAGGAATAGGATGCCATTTGGTACTAGCCAGGCTCTGTTGGAGATGATGACATGCTATGGTGGAACTAAAATACACTTTTAAATGCTCTCATCACCGAACTAAAAACCGACTGTTAGATGCTCTCATCACGGAACTAAAAACCGATTGTTAATGCTCTCATCACGGAACTAAAACCGACTGTTAGATGCTCTCATCACGAACAAAAAACCGCCTGTTAAATGCTCTCATCACGGAACTAAAAACCCACTGTTAATGCTCTCATCACCGAACTAAACCGACTGTTAAATGCTCTCATCACGAAACTTAAACCGACTGTTAAATGCTCTCATCACGGAACTAAAAACCGACTGTTAAATGCACTCATCACGGAACTTAAAACGACTGTTAAATGCTCTCGTCACGGAACTAAAAACCGACTGTTAAATGCTCTCATCACGGAACTAAAAACCGACTGTTAAATGCTCTCATCACATAACTAAAAACAACGGTTAAATGCTCTCATCACAGAACTAAAAACCGACTGTTAAATGCTCTTCACGGAACTAAAACCGACTGTTAGATGCTCTCGTCACGGAACTAGAAAACCGACTGTTAAATGCTCTCATCACGGACTAAAAACCGACTGTTAAATGCTCTCATCACATAACTAAAACCAACGGGTAAATGCTCTCATCACAGAACTTAAAACCGACTGTTAAATGCTCTCTTCACGGAACTAAAAACCGACTGTTAGATGCTCTCATCACGAAGTAAAAACCGACTGTTAAATGCTCTCATCACATAACTAAAACAACGTTAAATGCTCTCATCACAGAACTTAAAACCGACTGTTAAATGCTCTCTTCACGGAACTAAAAACCGACTGTTAGATGCTCTCGTCACGGAACTAGAAACCGACTGTTAAATGCTCTCATCACGGAACTAAAAACCGACTGTTAAATGCTCTCATACATAACTAAAACCAACGGTAAATGCTCTCATCAACGAATTTAAAACCGACTGTTAAATGCTCTCTTCACGGAACTAAAAACCGACTGTTAGATGCTCTCATCACGGAAGAAAAACCGACTGTTAAATGCTCTCATACACACTAAACCGACTGTTAAATGCTCTCATCAAGGAACTAAAAACCGACTGTAGATGCTCTCATCACGGAACTAAAAACCAACTGTTAAATGCTCTATCACGGAACTTAAAACCGACTGTTAAATGCTCTCGTCACGGAACTAAAAACGACTTTATACTCTCTCAAGGAACTAAAAACCGACTGTTAAATGCTCTCATCACGGAACTAAAAACCACGGTAAATGCTCTCGTCACGGAACTAGAAACCGACTGTTAATGCTCTCATCACGGATCTAAACCGACTGTTAAATGCTTCATCACGTAACTAAAAACGACTTTTAGATGCTCTCATCACGGAACTAAAACCGACTGTTAATGCTCTCACCGGAACTAAAACGACTGTTAAATGTTCTCATCACGGAACTAAAACCGACTGTTAATGCTCTCATCACGGAACTAAAAACCGACTGTTAAATGCTCTCATCACGGAATTAAAAACCGACTGTTAATGCTCTCATCACGGAACAAAAAACCGACTGTTAAATGCTCTCATCACGGAACTAAAAACGACTGTTAATGCTCTCATCACGGAACTAAAAACCGACTGTTAAATGCTCTCATCACGGAACTAAAAACGACTGTTAAATGCTCTCATCACGAAACTTAAACCGACTGTAAATCTCTCATCACGAACTAAACGACGTTAAATGCTCTCATCACGGAACTTAAAACCGACTGTTAAATGCTCTCTTCACGGAACTAAAAACCGACTGTTAGATGCTTTCATCACGGAACTAAAAACCGACCGTTAAATGCTCTCATCACGGAACTAAAAACCGACTGTTAAATGCTCTCATCAAGGAACTAAAAACCGACTGTTAGATGCTCTCATCACGGAACTAAAAACCGACTGTTAAATGCTCTCATCACGGAACTAAAAACCGACTGTTAAATGCTCTCATCACGCAAAACGTGTTAAATGCTCTCAACAAACTAAAAACAACGGTAAATGCTCTCATCACAGAACTAAAACCGACTGTTAAATGCTCTCTCACGGAACTAAAACCGACTGTTAGATGCTCTCATCACGGAAGTAAAAACCGACTGTTAAATGCTCTCATCACGGAACTAAAAACCGACTGTTAAATGCTCTCATCAAGGAACTAAAAACGACTGTTAGATGCTCTCATCACGGAACTAAAAACCAACTGTTAAATGCTCTCATCACGGAACTTAAAACCGACTGTTAAATGCTCTCAGTCACGGAACTAAAAACCGACTGTTAAATGCTCTCATCACGGAACTAAAAACCGACTGTTAAATGCTCTCATCACGGAACTAAAAACGACTGTTAAATGCTCTCATCACGGAACTAAAAACCGACTGTTAATGCTCTCATCACGGAACTAAAACCACTGTAAATGCTCTCATCACAGAACTAAAAACCGACTGTTAAATGCTCTCATCACGGAACTAAAAACGACTGTTAATGCTCTATCACGGAACTAAAACCGACTGTTAAATGCTCTCATCACGAACTAAAACCGACTGTTAAATGCTCTCATCACGGAACTAAAAACCTACTGTTAAATGCTCTCATCACAGAACTAAAAACCGACTGTTAAATGCTCTCATCACGGAACTAAAAATCGACTGTTAAATGCTCTCATCACGAACTAAAAACCGACGTTAGATGCTCTCATCACGGAACTAAAAACCGACTGTTAAATGCTCTCATCACGGAACTGAAAACCGACTGTTCATGCGTTAAATGCTCTCATCACGGAACTAAAAACCGACTGTTAAATGCTCTCATCACGGAACTAAAAACCGACTGTTAAATGCTCTCATCACGGAACAAAAAACCCACTGTTAAATGCTCTCATCACGGAACTAAAAACCCACTGTTAAATGCTCTCATCACGGAACTAAAAACCGACTGTTAGATGCTCTCATCACGGAACTTAAAACCGACTGTTAAATGCTCTCATCACGGAACTAAAAACCGACTGTTAAATGCTCTCATCACGGAACTAAAAACCGACTTTTAAATGCTCTCATCACGGAACTAAATACCGACTGTTAAATGCTCTCATCATGGAACTAAAAACCTATTTTCTGGTCTCTCCAGAGATGTTCGATCAGGTTCAAGTCTGGGGACTAGCTGGACCAATCAATGGCATTCAGAGACTTGTCCCGAAGCCTCTGCTGCGTTGTCTTGGCTGTGTCCTTAGGGTCGTTGTGCTGTTGGAATGTGAACCTTTGCACCAGTCTGGGGTCCTGACCACTGGAGCATGTTTTCATCAAGGATCTCTCTGTACTTTGCTCTGTTTATCTTTCCCTCGATCCTGACCAGTCTCCCAGTCCCTTCCGCTGAAAAACATCCCCACAGCATGATGCTGCCACCACCATGCTTCACCGTAAGATTGTGCCAGTTTTCCTCCAGACGTGACGGTTGGCATTCAAATCAGTGAAATGCTTACTTACAAACCCTTAACCAACAATGCAGTATTAAGAAAATACCCCCCAAAAAGTAGGGGATAAGAAAAACGAATAATTAAGGCGCAGCAGTACATTGCGGGGCTATATACAGGGGGTACCGGTTCAGAGTCAATGTGTCAATGTGCGGGGGCACCGGTGTCAAGGTAATTGAGGTAATTATGTACATACAGGTAGGGTTATTAAAGTGCATAGATAATAACAGAGAGTAGGAGCAGCGTGGGGGGGGGGGTGCAAATAGTCTTGGTAGCCATTTGATTAGCTGTTCAGGAGTCATTTGGCTTGTGGGTAGAAGCTGTTTAGAGGCTGTTTTGAATCCTCCGGTACAGCCTGCCATGCAGTAGCAGAGAGAACAGTCTATGACTACGGTGGCTGGAGTCATTCAGGCCAAAGTGTTCAAAATTGGTTTCATCAGAGTAGAGAATCTTGTTTGCCTTTTGGCTAACTCCAAGTGGGCTGTCTCGTGCCTTTTACTGAGGAGTGGCTTCCGTCTGGCCACTCTACCGTATTGTTTGTAGACTGATAAGGAAAACATCTATTTAATCCATTTTAGGATAAGGCTGTGCCATCATTTTTTGGGGAAAAAGTCAATGTCTACCTGAGAAACCTGCTGTTTGCACTCTTTTGCCGATCAGTACAATCAGTTGATAAATGAAGTGCCAGATACTGTAGCAGATGTGAAGTTAACTAACTACAGGTAGTCCGTGTTTCTATAGCAACAGGTAGTCTTAATCAACAGGTAGTCAGTGTTTCTATTAGCTACATGTAGTCAGTGTTTCTATAGCTACATGTAGTCAGTGTTTCTATAGCTACAGGTAGTCAGTGTTTCTATAGCTACATGTAGTCAGTGTTTCTATAGCTACATGTAGTCAGTGTTTCATATGCAAAGGTAGTCAGTGTTTCTATAGCAACATGTAGTCAGTGTTTTCTATAGCAACATGTAGTCAGTGTTTCTATAGCAACAAGGTAGTCAGTGTTTCTATAGCTACATGTAGTCAGTGTTTCTATAGCTACATGTAGTCATGTGTTTCTATAGCAACAGGTAGTCAGTGTTTCTATAGCTACATGTAGTCAATGTTCTATAGCTACATGTAGTCAGTGTTTCTTATGCAACAGGTAGTCATTGTTTCTATAGCTACATGTAGTCAGTGTTTCTATAGCAACAGGTCGTCAGTGTTTCTATAGCTACAGTAGTCAGTGTTTCTATAGCTACATGTAGTCAGTGTTTCTATAGCTACAGGTAGTCAGTGTTTCTATAGCTACAGGTAGTCAGTGTTTCTATAGCTACATGTAGTCAGTGTTTTCTATAGCTACAGGTAGTCAGTTTTCTATAGCTACATGTAGTCAGTGTTTCTATAGCTACATGTAGTCAGTGTTTCTATAGCTACATGTAGTCAGTGTTTCTATAGCAACAGGTAGTCAGTGTTTCTATAGCTACATGTAGTCAGTGTTTATATAGCAACAGGTAGTCAGTGTTTCTATAGCTACAGGTAGTCATGTTTTCTATAGCTACATGTAGTCAGTGTTTTCTAGCTACAGTAGTCAGTGTTTCTATAGCTACAGGTAGTCAGTTTTCTATAGCTACATGTAGTCAGTGTTTCTATAGCTACAGGTAGTCAGTGTTTCTATAGCAACATGTAGTCAGTGTTTCTATAGCTACATGTAGTCAGTTTTTCTATAGCTACATGTAGTCAGTGTTTCTATAGCAACAAGTAGTCAGTGTTTCTATAGCTACAGGTAGTCAGTGTTTCTATAGCAACATGTAGTCAGTGTTTCTATAGCTACATGTAGTCAGTGTTTCTATAGCAACAGTAGTCAGTGTTTCTATAGCTACATGTAGTCAGTGTTTCTATAGCTACACGTAGTCAGTGTTTCTATAGCAACAGGTAGTCAGTGTTTCTATAGCTACATGTAGTCAGTGTTTCTATAGCAACAGGTAGTCAGTGTTTCTATAGCTACAGGTAGTCCGTGTTTCTATAGCTACATGTAGTCAGTGTTTCTATAGCTACAGGTAGTCAGTGTTTCTATAGCAACATGTAGTCAGTGTTTCTATAGCTACATGTTGTCAGTGTTTCTATAGCTACATGTAGTCAGTGTTTCTATAGCTACATGTAGTCAGTGTTCTATAGCAACATGTAGTCAGTGTTTCTATAGCTACATGTAGTCAGTGTTTCTATAGCTACAGGTAGTCAGTGTTTCTATAGCAACATGTAGTCAGTGTTTCTATAGCTACATGTAGTCAGTGTTTCTATAGCTACATGTAGTCAGTGTTTCATAGCTACATGTAGTCAGTGTATCTATAGCAACATGTAGTCAGTGTTTCTATAGCAACATGTAGTCAGTGTTTCTATAGCTACATGTAGTCAGTGTTTCTATAGCAACAGTAGTCAGTGTTTCTATAGCAACATGTAGTCAGTGTTTCTATAGCTACATGTAGTCAGTGTTTCTATAGCAACATGTAGTCATGTTTCTATAGCTACAGGTAGTCAGTGTTTCTATAGCAACATGTAGTCAGTGTTTCTATAGCTACAGGTAGTCAGTGTTTCTATAGCTACATGTAGTCAGTGTTTCTATAGCTACATGTAGTCAGTGTTTCTATAGCTACATGTAGTCAGTGTTTCTATAGCTACATGTAGTCAGGTTTCTATAGCTACATGTAGTCAGTGTTTCTATAGCAACATGTAGTCAGTGTTTCTATAGCTACATGTAGTCAGTTGTTCTATAGCAACATGTAGTCAGTGTTTCTATAGCTACATGTAGTCAGTGTTTCTATAGCTACATGTAGTCAGTGTTCTATAGCAACATGTAGTCAGGTTTCTATAGCTACATGTAGTCAGTGTTTCTATAGCTACAGGTAGTCAGTGTTTCTATAGCAACAGTAGTCAGTGTTTCTATAGCAACAGGTAGTCAGTGTTTCTATAGCAAACTGTAGTCAGTGTTTCTATAGCTACATGTATGTCAGTGTTTCTATAGCAACATGTAGTCAGTGTTTCTATAGCTACAGGTAGTCAGTGTTTCTATAGCTACAGGTAGTCAGTGTTTTATAGCAACAGGTAGTCAGTGTTTCTATAGCTACATGTATTCAGTGTTTCTATAGCAACATGTAGTCAGTGTTTCTATAGCTACATGTAGTCAGTGTTTCTATAGCAACATGTAGTCAGTGTTTCTATAGCAACATGTAGTCAGTGTTTCTATAGCTACAGGTAGTCAGTGTTTCTATAGCTACATGTAGTCAGTGTTTCTATAGCAAGCGGGTAGTCCTTGTTTCTATAGCAACAGGTAGTCAGTGTTTCTATAGCAACAGGTAGTCAGTGTTGTCAAAGTGGAATTCTTTTTTTCGAAGAAATAATTTACATTTATTAAAAATGCAAAGCTGAGAAGTCTTGAGTCAATAAGTATTCTACCCCATTTGTTATGGAAGGTCTTAATGAGTTCAGGAGTAAAAACAAATGCTTAACATGTCACTTGGACTCACTCTTTGTGCAATAATAGTATTTAACATGATTTTTGAATGACTACCTCATCTACGTACTATGTGCAGTACATACAAATCCTAGATTATTTCCGGCGCCGACAGAGATGGCCGCCTCGCTTCGCGTTCCTAGGAAACTATGCAGTAATTKTTTTTTTTATGTGTTATTTCTTCTGTACTCTATACCATCTACTGCATCTTGCCTATGCCGTTCGGGCATCACTCATTCATATATTTGTATGTTCATATTCGTATTCATTCCTTTACACTTGTGTGTATAAGGTAGTTGTTGTGAAATTGTTAGGTTAAATTACTTGTTAGATATTACTGCATGGTCGGAACTAGAAGCACAAGCATTTTGCTACACTCGCATTAACATCTGCTAACCATGTGTATGTGACAAATACATTTGATTTGATTTGATTTGTAAGGTCCCTCAGTCAAGCAGTGAATTTACAACATAGATTTGACATGTTAAATGTGCAAGCAGAGGGGAAAAAAACTATAGACAACCTTTACTCCACACACAGAGACACATACAAAGCTCTCCCTCGACCTCCATTTGGCAAATCTAACCATAATTCTATCCTGATTCCTGCGTACAAGCAGAAACTAAAGCAGGAAGCACCAGTGACTCGGTCAATAAGAAAGTGATCAGATAAAGCAGATGCTAAGCTACAGGACTGTTTTGCTAGCATAGACTGGAATATGTTCCGGGATTCCTCTGATGGCATTGAGGAGTACACCACATCAGTCACTGGCATCATCAATAAGTGCATCGATGACGTCGTCCCCACAGTGACCGTACGTCCACACCCCAACCAGAAGCCATGGATTACAGGCACTATCCGCACTGAGCTAAAGGGTAGCACTGCCGCTTTCAAGGAGCGGGACTCTAACCCGGAAGTTTATAAGAAATCCCGCTATGCCCTCCAATGAACCATCAAGCAGGCAAAGCGTCAATACAGGACTAAGACTGAATCGTACTACACCGGCTCCAATGCTCGTCGGATGTGGCAGGGCTTGTAAACTATTACAGAATACAAAGGGAAGCACAGCCGCAAGCTGCCCAGTGAGACAAGCCTACAAGATGAGCTAAATTACTCCTATGCTCGCTTCGAGGCAAGTAACACTGAAATATGCATGAGAGCATCAGCTGTTCCGAATGACTGTGTGATCACGCTCTCCGTTGCCGATATGAGTAAGGCCTCTAAACAGGTCAACATCCACAAGGCCGCAGATGGATTACCAGGATGTGTACTCCGAGCATGCGCTGACCAACTAGAAATTGTCTTTCTTCACTGACATGTTCAATCTATCCCTGAGTCTGTAATACCAACATGTTTCAAGCAGACCACCATAGTCCCTGTGCCCAAAAACAATAAGGTAACCTGCCTAAATTACTACCGACCCGTAGCACTCACATGAAGTGTTTTGAAAGGCTGGTCATGGATCACATCAACACAATCATCCCAGAAACCCTAGACCCACTCCAATTTGCATACCGCCCCAACAGATCTACAGATAATGCAATCTCCATTGCAATCCACACTGCCCTTTCCCACCTGGACAAAAATAACACCTATGTAAGAATGCTGTTCATTGACTATAGCTCAGCATTCAACACCATAGTACCCTCAAAGCTCATCACTAAGCTAAGAACCTTGGGACTAAACACCTCCCTCTGCAACTGGATTCTGGACTTCCTGATGGGCCGCCCCCTGGTGGTGAGGGTAGGTTATAACAATCTGCCACTCTGATCCTCAACATGGGGGTCCCTTAGAGGTGCTTAGTCCCCTCCTGTACTCCCTGTTCACTCATGACTGCATGGCCAGGCACAACTCCAACACCATCATCAAGTAATAGGCCAAATCACCGACAATYACGAGACAGCCTAAAGGGAGGAGGTCAAAGACCTGGCCATGTGCTGCCAGGACAACAACCTCTCCCTCAACGTGATCAAGACAAAGGAGATGATTGTGGACGATAGGATAAGGAGGATCGAGCACACCCCCTTTCTCATCGACGGGACTGTTGTGGAGCAGGTTGAGAGCTTCAAGTTCCTTGGTGTCCACATCACCAACAAAATATCATGGTCCAAACACACTAAGACAGTTGTGAAGAAGGCACGACAAAACCTATTCCCCCTCAGGAGACTGAAAAGATTCGGCATGGGTCCCCAGATCCTCAAAAGGTTCTACAGCTGCGCCACAGAGAGCATTCTGACATTGAATATCCCTTTGAGCTTGGTGAAGTTATTAATTACACTTTGGATTGTGTATCAATAGAACCAATAATTACAAAGATACTGATGTCCCCAAATCTAACTGCCTGTAGCTCAGTACCTGAAGCAAGGATGTACATATTATTGATGCCATTTGAAAGGAAACACTTTGAAGTTTGTGGAAATGTGAAATTAATGTAGGAGAATATAACACATTAGATCTGGTAAAAGATAATACAAAGAAAGTTTTTTGGGGTCCCATCATCTTTGCAATAGAAAGGCCATAATATACCATTCCAGGTTAGGCACAATTTAGATTTTGGCCACTAGGTGTCAGCAGTGTATGTGCAAAGTTTTAGACTGATTTAATGAACCATTGCATTTCTGTTCAAAATGTTGTATCAAGACTACCCAAATGTGCCTATTTGGTTTATTAATACATTTTCAGGTTCATAATTGTGCACTGTCCTCAAACAATAGCATGGCATTCTTTCACTGTAATAGCTACTGTAAATTGGAAAGTGCAGTTAGATTAACAATAATTTAAGCTTTTTGCACATATCAGATATGTATATGGCCTGGGAAATGTTCTTGTTACTTACAACCTCATGCTCATCACATTAGCCTAGGTTAGCTCCACCATCCCATGACACCGATCCCGTAGAGGTTGACTCAGTTGCCGGAAAGGAAGGAAACCGCTCAGGGATTTCACCATGATCCCAATGGTGACTTTAAAACGCTTACAGAGTTTAATGGCTCTGATAGGAAAAAACTGAGGATTGATCAACAACATTTTAGTTACTCCAAAATACAATACAAAACTAATTTAATTGACAGTTTGAAAAGAAGGAAACCTGTACAGAATAAAATATTCCAAAACACACATCCTGTTTTCAATAAGTCAGTAAAGTAATACTGCAAAAACAGTGGCCAAGTAATTCACTTTTTGTCCTGAAAACAAAGTGGTATGTTTGGGGCAAATCCATCTGGGAAATGAATTCACCTTTCAGCAGGACAATAACCTAAAACACGAGAGTACATTTATTCTGGAGTTGCTTATCAAGAAGACAGTGAATATTCTTGTGTGGTTGAGTTACAGTTTTGACTTTAATCTCCTTGAAAATCTATCACAAGACCTGTAAATGGTTGCCTAGCACTGATCAACAACCAATGACAGAGCTTGAAGAATTTTGAAAATAATAAATGGGTAAATGTTGCGCAATCCAGGTGTGGAAAGCTCTTAGAGACTCACCCAGAAAGACTCAGATGTAATCAGTTGCTGCTACAAAGTATTGACTCAGGGGTGTGAATACCTATTGTACGTAAATTAGATATTTCTGTATTTAATTTTCAATTAAAAAAAATTTAATTCTAAAAACAAGTTTCACTTTGTCATTATGGGGTACTGTGTGTTTGTGTGACAAAACAACAACAATTTAATATATTTTCAATTCAGGCTGTAACAAAACAAAATGTAGAATAGGTCAAGGGGTGTGAATACTTTCTGAAGGCCCTGTATACAGTAGAGTATTTACATATCTACCTCTATTACCTCAACTACATCGTAACCCTCGTTATTGTTATATTGATAGTGTTACAATTTCCATTTAATCCCTGCATTGTTGGGAAAGGGCTCGTAAATAGGCATATCATGGTCTACACCTGTTGTGTTTGGGTTCATTCACCCATGCCTACGTACTGTACCTCAGAGTGTTTGCTGTGTGTTTTCACCCTGCAAGACTTTTAGTTACTTTTTATTATTAAACTCTTGACAACACACTTATCCCCGATAAGCTCCCATTGTCACATTCTGCCAAATACAACACTGTCGGCATATCAGGTTCCAATTTTGTCTCGTCTCTGTATTTTAACATAATTATACAGCAATTACTCTACCTCACAGGGCTGAGAGAAAATCCTTCTAATCACCCTGTAACTCTTCCCAAGGGGAAAATAAGGTTGTTTGTGTGGGTGGTTGTAGAGATAGCGTTATTAAATTGATAAAATAAAACTCAACTCAAATCTCTCTCTGCCTCTCTTTCCCCCCCGGAGGAGAGAACTGGGCAGAAGTGATAAAAACTGAAGTGAGAAATGTGGATGGAGCCTGCAGGTTTGGATGGTTGTGTTATGTTGTGGATGTGTGGTAGTGGTGGTGATGTGCTGGTATGTGTGTGTGTGTTGTGTGTGTGTATGGTGTGTGTGTGTATGTGTGTGTGTGTGTGTGTGTGTGTGTGTGTGTGTGTGTGTGTGTGTGTGTGTGTGTGTGTGTGTGTGTGTGTGTGTGTGTGTGTGTGTGTGTGTGTGTGTATGTGTGTGTGTGTGTGTGTGTGTGTGTGTGTGTGTGTGTGTGTGTGTGTGTGTGTGTGTGTGTGTGTGTTGTGTGTGTGGTGAGTGTGTGGTCAATGTGTATGTGTATGTGTGTGTGTGTGTGTGTGTGTGTGTGTTTGTGTGTGTGTGTGTGTGTGGTGTGTATGTGTATGTGTGTGTATGTAGTGTTGATGTGTGTGTATGTGTATGTGTGTGTATGTTTGTGGTATGTGTTGTGTGTGTGTGTGGTGTATGTTGTGTGGTGTGTGTGTTGTGTATGTGTTGTATGTGTGTGTATGTGTGTGTATGTTTTATGTGGTGTGTGTGTGTGTGTTATTTGTGTTGTGGCTCAGCACTTAGCTATATTATTGAATCTCACACTCCTCAGTTCAACAAGTCTTAGAGGCTCTTTTCTGTAGATATATGCAAATGAAAGTGCAGCCTGTGTCAGGGATATAGGTAAATACTTTAGCTTAGGTGTCTATTATAGTTAGATTGATGCTGCCAAGACATTTAAAAATCTATTTAACTGCGTCTGTATTGTGTTAATGCCCGTAGAGGTTTGGTTTTCAGACTTCTGGGCCTATTTTCATTCAGAGCGCAGATCTAGGATCAGATCCCCTGTCCATTCATTACAATGTAAATACTAATCAACACTGATGATCTGAGATGCTTTAGGGCTGATTCAGACCTAGGAAATGTATGCCTTTCATACACTTTTATTTATTTAAGAACTTCTCAGTATTTGGTATTCAGACTTACCTTATGCCGGTGATGGACGAAATCTTTTGTCAGTAACTCCCTTATAAGACTGAATAATATATATATATATATATTATTTTTTAATTTACCCCTTTTTCTCCCCAATTTCGTGATATCCAATTAGTTAGTAGTTACTATTTTGTCTCATTGCTACAACTCCCGTACGGGCTCGGGAGAGACGAAGGTCGGAAGCCATGCGTCCTCCGAAACACTACCAACCAAGCCGCACTGCTTCTAACACAATCCAACCCGGAAGCCAGCACACCAATGTGTCGGAGGAAACACCGTGCACCTAGCAACCTGGTCAGTGTGCACTGCACCCGGCCCGCCACAGGAGTCGCTAATGCGCGATGAGACAGGATATCCTACGGCCAAACCCTCCCTAACCCGGACGACGCTAGGCCAATTTGCGTCGCCCCACGGACCTCCCGGTCATGGCCGGCTGCGACAGAGCCTGGGCTCGAACCCAGAATCTCTGGTGGCACAGCTAGCACTGCGATGTAATGCCTTAGACACTGCGCCACCCGGAGGCCTGCGACTGAATAATCATTAATTAAATCGTGAGAAACTCTCCAACTTGTTGGCCGACAGATTTCCTCATGGACTTTTCATTCAATGCATTTTCAGTTGATTTATCTAAAATGTCTTCCAGCTATTATTTTTAAAACTTTTACTGTTGAAAAGCAATATAGACATAAATACAGTAAATACGTGTTTCTTATTTTTGGGGGAAAATAGTGTTTTTTTAGACACAAATGCAAATTCAAGGAGTTGGTCTGATGGTCTAGTGTGATGATCGGACTCCCCCCTTGCTTGAGAACAAAGAAGAAGTCCCCCCCACTTGTGCAGTGGTGTAAGTACTTAAGTAGAAAATATTTTCAAGTACTACTTAAGTAGATTTTGGGTATCTGTACTTTACTTTTCCTATTTATATTTTTGACTAGTTTTAATTTTACTCAACACATTCCTAAAGAAAATGATGTACTTTCTACTCCATATTTTTTCCCTGACACCCAAAAGTACTCATTCCATTTCGAATGCCTAGCAATGGTCCAATTCACATTTATCAAGAGAACATCCCCGGTCATCTCTACTGCCTCTGCTCGCACGGACTCACTAAACACACATGCTTCGTTTGTAAATGATGTCTGAGTGTTGGAGTGTGGCCCCTGGCTATCCGTAACAAAATAGAAAGAAAATTGTGCCGTGTGCTTTTCTTAAATATAAGGAATGTGACACGATTTTACTTTTACTTTTGATACTTAAGTATATTATAAAACCAAATACATTAAGACTTTTACTAAGTAGTATTTTACTGGGGACTTTCATTTTTACTTGAGTCATTTTCTATAGAAGGTATCAATTGGGTACTTTTCCACCACTGCACTTGTCCATGTCATGACATACTTGACCACTATTGTGATGTGCCTTTTGGTAAATCAGGTTATAAATGAGAAGGAGACTGGAGTGCTACTTTAAATACAGTGTTTAGTATGCATTTTCTTGATAGACTCAATACAATATGTGGAGAAAACGGGCTCTGAATATTAGGATCAATGAAAGAAATCCTCTAAATGGTTTCAGCACCAATTGGTAGATAAAATAAAAAACTCAGAAATTGTGGATAATTAGGGTTTTGTATTTTATGAATCATACCGGATACACTAGACCCACTCCAATTCGAATACCAACAGATCCACAGATGACGCAATCTCAATCGCACTACAACACTGCCCTATCCACTGGACAAAGCAACATCCATGTGAGAATGCTGTTCATTCACTACAGCTAGCGTTTTAAACACCACGGTGCCACAGAGCTCATCACTAAGCTAAGCACCCTGCGGACTTAACACCTCCTCTGCAACTGGATCCTGGACTTCCTGACGGGCCGCCCCAGGTGGTTAAGGGTAAGTATCAAACACATCACCGCCTGGTATGCAACTGGCAGACTAGCGCTACAGAGGGTAGTGCATACGGCCAGTACATCACTGGTGCCAGCTTCCTGCCATTCAGGACTATATACTAGGCGGTTTCAGAGAAAGGGACAAAACATGTGTCAAAAGACTCCAGTCCAAGTCAAGGACAAAGATGGCCTTATATAGCTTCTACTACAAATATATACTGCTGAGCATTATCTGCGAACGCGTGGCTTTTATTTGCCGCCAGGTGAATATGTGTGCTGTTTCTGGGATGTTAGCGTTTGCACAGTCGGCTCTATCGACTATGTTGGGGGTGCCTGTCTATATGAGTGGATAGTGATGGCATCATTCGTATACGGTTAGACAGAGTTCGTATACTCGGTCAAAAGATAGCGCTACTGGTGTATTTAAGGCAGTGAGTGCCTCTACGCCTCCTTATTAATAGCTTTACCCCCCAAGCCATAAGACTGCTGAACAATTAATCAAATGCCACCCGACATTAACTGACCCCCCCCCCAATTGTTTTTTAACTCTGCTACTCGCTGTTAATCTGTGCATATCACTTCACACTACATACATGTACAAATGACCTTGCCGTAATCTGATACCCCCACACATTGCCTCGTACGTACCCCTAGTATATAGCCTCGTTATTGTTATTTTATTGGTAATTTTTTATCATTTTTTACTTCAGTTTATTTGTAAATATTTCCTTAATTCTTCTTGAACTGCACTGTTGTTTAAGGCTTGTAAGTAAGCATTTTCACGGTAAGGTTGTATTCGGCGCATGTGACAAAACGTTTTGACTTGATGTCCCAAATCTCCTGGAAACAGGAGACAAAGGCTGTGAGAACAGAGAGGTTTAATCTTAGACACATGAAAGGTGGATGTATACAGAGGGTTTGGGCAACAGAACGACAACAACAGACAAGGCTAAGATATTTTGAGATGGGAAAAGGGCAGATAAAACAGGGGGGAAAAGTTTAAGGGACTCCACCCGGAGGGTCAGATCTCGAGTGGACAGCCATACCCTCGCCCGAGATGATAACGGGGAGCCGCCGGTCCAGTGTCGGACCGCTGTCGTCAATACCAGGAGGTGGTCTTTGTTGAGAAAAGCAGACAGGGCTCTCTTCCAGGTAGCAACAGCGGTGGACGAACATCTGGGCCGAGGGTATGCTGACCTCTTCCTCTTGCTCAGGGAAGAGCGGGGGCTGAATACGATGAGAACCCGAAAGGCGGAGAGACCAGTGCCGAGCAGGGAATGGTGTTGCAGGGCATAATTCCACCCACATGAGCAGCTGGCTCCAGGTGGTGTGGTTGATGGAGACGAGGCAATGAAGAGCAGTCTCCAGGTTCTGATTGGCTCGCCTCCAACTGGCCATTTAGATCTGCAGAATGGTGAAAACCGGAGGACAGGATGGCCGACGACCCAATGTGGCTGCAGAACGCCTTCCAGAACCAGGATGAGAACTGAGGACCGCGATCGGAGACCATGTTCACCGGAAGTCCATGGATCCGGAAGACTTCTACACAATGAGCTGGGCCATCTCAGCTCATTGTGAGATAACTTGGGAAGGGGAATTAAATGGGCGGCTTTGGAAGACCTATCCACCACCCTAAGGATAGGGGGGGGTTGATGGAGGCCAGCCGGAGCTTGCAGCGTAGTCTTATTCTGAGCAGTGGAGGTGGAGATGTCAGGAACCTTGGTGGGCCACCAAGGCCAGGGTCTGATGGGAGCCAGGATGACAGGCAAGTCTGGAGGAATGAACCCATGTCGTCAAAGTAGACAAACACTAACCGTTTCAACATGTCACGGAGCACATCGTTGACCAGGGCCTGGAACACTGCGGGAGCATTGAACAGTCCGAATGGCATAACAAGGTATTCATAGTGCCCGCTAGCCGTGTTAAAATCTGTCTTCTATTTGTCTCCTTCCCGTATCCAAACCAGATGGTAGGCGTTCCAAAGTTCCAACTTTGAGAAGATCATCGCCCTCCTGGAAACGCTCGAAAGCCGAGCAGATGAGTGATAGAGGGGAACATTTTTTTAACCGTTATGTCATTAAGACCCTGGGTAGTCGATATACGGGCGGGGGAGGCAGATGGACGAATACTCCCTGCAGCAAGACTATGGGTCTTGGTCTCCAGACCCGACATTTAAAGCTGCCCCCCCCCCCCGAGGTTCTGTAGGTCCCAGGAGAGAAAGTCAATAGCGTAGTCGTGGGGTCGATGCGGAGGGAGAGATGTAGAGCGTGCCAAAATATCCTCCAAACACTTAGAGGGCATTTCACTTTTATACAATGGGTTACCAAACATATTCAAATAATGATTGACGTATTTTCATTAACTTTATTTTGATGAATTTATTCATATTATTTCATCCTACCACAAGATATATTCCTGACACAAATCTAGGGTTGCTACCCAAGCCGGCTGATCGTTCGTTCTAACGGTTTTGTTACTAGAAATGCGACCCAGTTGTTCAGTCTTTTTGTTCTGTGTCTATGGACAGGACGGTCATTTGCTCTAAATGTTCTATTGTCATACTGGCTGGCAACATTCTTATCCCTTGCTTGCTAGCTTAGCCAACTACGGCTAACTTACAGTCACGTCAAACAGTGCAGACAGAATAACAACAGTAGCTGCATTTGTTTAAGCTGTTTTCTAGTGACATTTANTGTGTGTGTGTGTGTGTGTGTGTATTTGTGTGTGTGGCTCAGCACTTAGCTATATTATTGAATCTCACACTCCTCAGTTCAACAAGTCTTAGAGGCTCTTTTCTGTAGATATATGCAAATGAAAGTGCAGCCTGTGTCAGGGATATAGGTAAATACTTTAGCTTAGTGTCTATTATAGTTAGATTGATGCTGCCAGAGACATTTAAAAATCTATTTAACTGCTGATTGTGTTTAATGCCCCCGTAGAGGTTTGGTTTTCAGACTTCTGGGCCTATTTTCATTCAGAGCGCAGATCTAGGATCAGATTCCCCCTGTCCATTCATTACAATGTAAAATACTAATCAACACTGATGATCTGAGATGCTTTAGGGCTGATTCAGACCTAGGAAATGTATGCCTTTCATACACTTTTTATTTTATTTAAGAACTTCTCAGTATTTGGTATTCAGACTTACCTTATGCCGGTGATGGACGAAATCTTTTCGGAGTAACTCCCTTATAAGACTGAATACATATATATATATATATATTTTTTTAAATTTTACCCCCTTTTTCTCCCCAATTTCGTGATATCCAATTAGTTAGTAGTTACTATCTTGTCTCATTGCTACAACTCCCGTACGGGCTCGGGAGAGACGAAGGTCGGAAGCCATGCGTCCTCCGAAACACTACCCAACCAAGCCGCACTGCTTCCTAACACAATCCAACCCGGAAGCCAGCAGCACCAATGTGTCGGAGGAAACACCGTGCACCTAGCAACCTGGTCAGTGTGCACTGCACCCGGCCCGCCACAGGAGTCGCTAATGCGCGATGAGACAAGGATATCCCTACCGGCCAAACCCTCCCTAACCCGGACGACGCTAGGCCAATTGTGCGTCGCCCCACGGACCTCCCGGTCATGGCCGGCTGCGACAGAGCCTGGGCTCGAACCCAGAATCTCTGGTGGCACAGCTAGCACTGCGATGTAATGCCTTAGAKCACTGCGCCACCCGGGAGGCCTGCGACTGAATACATTTAATTAAATCGRTGAAAACTCTCCAACTTGTTGGCCGACAGATTTCCTCATGGACTTTTCATTCAATGCATTTTCAGTTGATTTATCTAAAATGTCTTCCAGCTATTATTTTTAAAACTTTTACTGTTGAAAAGCAATATAGACATAAATACAGTAAAATACGTGTTTCTTATTTTTGGGGGAAAATAGTGTTTTTTTAGACACAAATGCAAAATTCAAGGAGTTGGTCTGATGGTCTAGTGTGATGTCATCGGACTCCCCCCCTTGCTTGAGGAACAAAGAAGAAGTCCCCCCCCACTTGTGCAGTGGTGTAAAGTACTTAAGTAGAAAATATTTTCAAGTACTACTTAAGTAGATTTTTGGGGTATCTGTACTTTACTTTTCCTATTTATATTTTTGACTAGTTTTAATTTTACTCAACTACATTCCTAAAGAAAATGATGTACTTTCTACTCCATATTTTTTCCCTGACACCCAAAAGTACTCATTCCATTTCGAATGCCTAGCAAGACAGGAAAATGGTCCAATTCACATTTATCAAGAGAACATCCCCGGTCATCTCTACTGCCTCTGCTCGCACGGACTCACTAAACACACATGCTTCGTTTGTAAATGATGTCTGAGTGTTGGAGTGTGGCCCCTGGCTATCCGTAACAAAATAGAAAAGAAAATTGTGCCGTGTGCTTTTCCTTAAATATAAGGAATGTGACACGATTTATACTTTTACTTTTGATACTTAAGTATATTTAAAAACCAAATACATTAAGACTTTTACTCAAGTAGTATTTTACTGGGGGACTTTCATTTTTACTTGAGTCATTTTCTATAGAAGGTATCAATTGGGTACTTTTTCCACCACTGCACTTGTGCCATGTCATGACATACTTGAACCARCTATTGTGATGTGCCTTTTGGTAAATCAGGTTATAAATGAGAAGGAGACTGGAGTGCTACTTTAAATACAGTGTTTAGTATGCATTTTCTTGATAGACTCAATACAATATGTGGAGAAAACGGGCTCTGAATATTAGGGATCAATGAAAGAAATCCCTCTAAATGGTTTCAGCACCAATTGGTAGATAAAATAAAAAACTCAGAAATTGTGGATAATTTAGGGTTTTGTATTTTATGAATCATACCGGATACACTAGACCCACTCCAATTCGAATACCAACAGATCCACAGATGACGCAATCTCAATCGCACTACACACTGCCCTATCCCACCTGGACAAAAGCAACATCCATGTGAGAATGCTGTTCATTCACTACAGCTCAGCGTTTTAAACACCACGGTGCCCACAGAGCTCATCACTAAGCTAAGCACCCTGGGACTTAACACCTCCCTCTGCAACTGGATCCTGGACTTCCTGACGGGCCGCCCCCCAGGTGGTTAAGGGTAAGTATCAACACATCACCGCCTGGTATGGCAACTGCGCTACAGAGGGTAGTGCATACGGCCCAGTACATCACTGGTGCCAAGCTTCCTGCCATTCAGGACCTATATACTAGGCGGTTTCAGAGGAAAGACCAAAAATGTGTCAAAGACTCCAGTAGCCCAAGTCAAGGACCAAAAGGCTCCTTATTAATAGCTTCTACCCCCAAGCCATAAGACTGCTGAACAATTAATCAAATGGCCACCCGGACTATTTACATTGACCCCCCCCCCCCAATTTGTTTTTTATACTGCTGCTACTACTCCGGCTGTTTTATATATCTGTGGCATAGTCACTTCACACCTACATACATTGTACAAATGACCTTGCCTAATCTGAACCCCCACACATTGCTCAGTACAGGTACCCCTGTATATAGCCTCGTTATTGTTATTTTATTGTTGTGGTAATTTTTTTCATTTTTTACTTCAGTTTATTTGGTAAATATTTCTTAATCTTTTCTTGAACTGCATGTTGTTTAAGGCTTGTAAGTAAGCATTTCACGGTAAGGTTGTATTCGGCGCATGTGACAAAACGTTTGACTTGATGTCCCAAATCTCCTGGAAACAGGAGACAAAGGCTGTGAGACAGAGTTTAATCTTAGACACATGAAAGGTGGGATGTATACCAGAGGGTTTGGGGCAACAGAAGACGAACAACAGACAGGCTAAGAATATTTGAGATGGGAAAAGGGCAGAAAAACAGGGGGGAAAGTTTAAGGGACTCCACCCGGAGGGTCAGATCTCGAGTGGACAGCCATACCCTCTGCCCGAGATGATAACGGGGAGCCGGGTCCAGTGTCGGACCGCCTGTCGTCAATACCAGGAGGTGGTCTTGTTGAGAAAAGCAGACAGGGTCTCTTCCAGGTAGCGGCAACAGCGGTGGACGAACATCTGGGCGAGGGTATGCTGACCCTCTTCTCTTGCTCAGGGAAGAGGGGGGCTGAAATACGATGGAGAACTCGAAAGGCGAGAGACCAGTGGCCGAGCAGGGAATGGTGTTGCAGGCATATTCCACCACATACAGCAGAGCTGGCTCAGGTGGTGTGGTTGATGAGACGAGGCAATGAGAGCAGTCTCCAGGTTCTATTGGCCTCGCTCCAACTGGCCATTAGACTGAGGGTGAAAACGCGGAGACAGGATGGCCGACGACCCAATGTGGCTGCAGAACGCCTTCCAGAACCAGATGAGAACTGAGGAACGCGATCGGAGACCATGTTCACCGGAGAGTCCATGGCCTCGGAAGACTTCTACACAATGAAGCGCTGGGCCATCTCAGCTCATTGTGAGATAACTTGGAAGGGGAATTAAATGGGCGCTTTGGAAGACCTATCCACCACCCTAAGGATAGGGGGGGTTGATGGAGCCAGCCGGAGCTTGCAGCGTAGTCTTATTCTGAGCAGTGGAGGTGGAGATGCTCAGGAACCTTTGGTGGGCCACCAAGGCAGGGTCTGATGGGAGCCAGGATGACAGGCAAGTCTGGAGGAATGAACCCATGTCGTCAAAGTAGACAAACACTAACCGTTTCAACATGTCACGGAGCACATCGTTGACCAGGGCCTGGAACACTGCGGGAGCATTGAACAGTCCGAATGGCATAACAAGGTATTCATAGTGCCGCGTAGCCGTGTTAAAATCTGTCTTCTATTGTCTTCTCTTCCCGTATCCAAACCAGATGGTAGGCGTTCCAAAGTTCCAACTTTGAGAAGATCATCGCCCTTGGAAACGCTCGAAAGCCGAGCAGATGAGTGATAGAGGGGAACATTTTTAACCGTTATGTCATCTAGCCCTGGTAGTCGATATACGGGCGGGGGAGGCAGATGGACGAATACTCCCTGCACGCAAGACTATGGTCTTGTCTCCAGACCCGACATTTAAAGCTGCCCCCCCCCCCGAGGTTCTGTAGGTCCAGGAGAGAAAGTCAATAGCGTAGTCGTGGGTCGATGCGGAGGGAGACGATGTAGAGCGTGCCAAAATATCCTCCAAACACTTAGAGGGCATTTCACTTTTATACAATGGGTTACCAAACATATTCAAATAATGATTGACGTATTTTCATTAACTTTATTTTTATGAATTTATTCATATTATTTCATCCTACCACAAGATATATTCCTGACACAAATCTAGGGTTGCTACCCAAGCCGGCTGATTCGTTCGTTCTAACGGTTTTGTTAGCTAGAAATGCGACCCAGTTGTTCAGTCTTTTGTTACTGTGTCATGGACAGGACGGTCATTTGCTCTAATGTTCTATTGTCATACTGGCTGGCACATTCTTATCCCTTGACTTCTATGCTTAGCCAACTACGGCTAACTTACAGTGCACGTTCAAACAGATGACAGACAGAATAACAACAGTAGCTGCATCTTGTTTAAGCTGTTTTCTAGTGACATTTACTTGGATACATCCATAACAATAAGCTAACAAGCGATTTCGCCTGGCATAGAAAATGTGCTCTCTTGTCAGGACACTGTTGTTCAGAAGATCTAGCCAACAACACAATCACTTCAAACTGAAGCTGTTAACACTGCAAACTAGCTCCACTTCGATTCGTTGTAACTTTTTTCAATTGACATTTCTTGGTATATATCCATAAAAATGATGCCAGCTGATTCATGATTTTGACTGGCTGAGAGACGATGCCTGCCTGTCTGACCCGTCCCGACTCCCGACACATTCATTACTATGGGACAGCTGGAGATCTCAATGTCAGAAAGACAGGAAGGTTTATACAAATCTCTGCTGTTAAAAACTAAATGTTAGTCTAAAAGACATGTGAGATAATGTCTAGATGTTTTTTATAGTGGAGATCAAGTTTATAAAGTGCCTGGCTTGGCTGAAAATACATTTTAACGTCATAGATTTAGTCGGTGGTAACTTGTGGAATAGACACCGGCTGGAATGCGGTTTTAAACAAATCAGTATTTAGGATTAAACCCACCTGTTGTGTAAATTCAACAAACACTCTTTTACTGTAATGTACAATTTTTCATATTTACTATCAACCGATTCCTTGTTGTCCACTATAGTTCACATGCATTAAAAAAAGTTATGTTTATTTCACACAAAACATTTGTGATGTAAAACAATAAATACTTTCAAAAATACTTTTTTTTTGCTTTCTTTTCAGGAGGATGAAGCAGTAGTTTAATGCACTAGGGAACACATAATTAATAGACTACCGTGTATGGCTTCCTAATCGTACCAATACTCATGATACTACCGTACATCGAGCCCAGAAGAGCACTATCATTTGAATATAACAGTGTGCTTTTTTTTACTCTAGGTCTGTGGAGACAATGAAGGGAATGATGGGGATGAAGGGGATGGAGTTTTTGAAACAGATCGGCGTAAGGGGTTATGAGACAGATTTAAGGTGCACTGAAATATTCATCCTGAGGTGTTCTGAAACATGACATGGTGTGTTGTAACACCACATAATCAAGAGTTGTGCAACACCTTGCCAGAGACTGGGAGCACTGACCCAGAACACGTTGAAAACACTATTGTGGTGTTTCCAGTCCTGTCTAGTGGAGAATTAGATACCTTCTTCTGGAGTTTCCAAATACTGTAAATGGGAGTCCCTCCCTACTCTTATACGTGACCAGTTTCAGGAAGCTATACATATGTCTCATATCACTACTTCACAGCAGAGGTATTTATTTATTCATCAAAATGTGTTTTTTGGCAGAAATGCCTTCTTGAACATGTGAACTTTCATGTGCCTTAATAACAAACAAACAAACTTGTATTCAATCAGTAAATACGAATAAAAGTGTTAAATTACTATCCTAGTTGGTTAAGCCAAGGTAAAAGTGAGGATCCTTCCCGCAATCCATGATTGGCTGAGATAATGGGTGGGCTGGACATGATGAGAGATGAGATCTGATTGGTCTGCCATGTATTACGCTTCTGTCTATAACATGAGCTGCTCAGTATGTGGGGCTAGTCCTTTCTTCTGCAGATTTTTTGAAAAGGTATGGTAGCCATGGAGAAACTGCAAAAGCGCTGCTACTGCTCTCAACAACGTTGCTGCCCTGAATTTAGCCGACAAAGATCAGTGGGGAAAAAAACTGATGGACTACTTTCTGGAGGACGATCGTGGACTTTCTGGAGGACGATCGTGGACTTTCTGGAGGACGATCGTGGACTTTCTGACGAGGACCGCATCGTGGACTTCCTGCAGGACGATCCGTGCGACTTCCTGCGAGGAACATCTGTGGCACTTTCTGGAGACCGATCCGTGGACTTTCTGAGAGGGACCGACATCGTGGACGCTTTTCTGGAGGACGACTCGGTGGACTTCCCTGGAGGAACGATCGTTGGACTTTCTGGAGGACGATCGTGACTTTCTGCCGAGGACGATCGCTGGACTTTCTGCTGGGGAGGACGATCGTCGGCACTTTCTGCGCAGGAACGCATCGCCTGGACTTCCTGACGGGAGGACGATCTTTGGACTTCTGGAGGCACGAATCGTGGAACTTTCTGCGGAGGACGATCGTGCACTTTCTGGGAGAGAGACGATCGTTGGACTTTCTGGCCCAGGAGGCGATCCTGCGACTTTCTGCGAGGCACGAATCGTGGACTTCGCTGGGGGGTGGAGGACGAGCGGTGGACTTTCTGCCGGGAGACGATCGTTGCGCACTTTTCTGCAAGAGGCGAGCGCAGGTGGCGTGGGACTGTAATCTGGGGGACAGCGACAGCTTATGGGCTCGTGAACTTGCGCCTGAACGGGAGGTGACTGCGGGAACCTTTCGTGAGACGAGAAGAGGACGATCAGTGTTAAGGTGCCGAGCTTTTGCTGGATGTGAACGATCGTTGGACTTTCTAGGGCGAGGACGAATCACGTAGACCCTTTCTGGTGAACACGAGGACGCATCGTGGACTTCTGAAGAGGACGATCGTGGACTTTACTGCGAGCGCATCGTGGACTTTCTGACAGAGGGACGATCGTGCGGGACTTTCTGAGAGGCACGATCTTGGACGTTCTGAGGAGAACGATCGTGACGGACCTTTACTGCGAGGGACGATCTTGGACTTTCCTGAAGAAGGCACGATCGTGAACTATTCTGAGAGGACGACCGTGGACTTTCTGGAGGACCGATCCAGTGGACTTATCTGAGAAGGACGATCAGTGGACTTTCTAAGGAGGAATAACGGTCGCTGGACTTTCTGAGAGGACGATCGTACTTGTGCTGAGAGGACGATACAGTTGCGACTTTAACTGGAGAGACCGATAACCAAAGATGGACTTTCTGCGAGACGGTCGTTTAGTGGACTCCATGCTGGTAGGACCGTCGTGGACTTTCTGTGAGGACGATCTGCGACCTTTCTGAGAGGACGATCGTGGGATCTTGTCTGCGAGGATCCGATTCTTGCGAACTTCTGGAGGCACGGATCTGACTTTCCTGGGACGATCGTGGACTTCTGAGGGACGACCGTGGACTTTCTGCTGAGGACGATCGTGGACCTTTCTGCGAGTGACGATCGTTGGACTTTCTGGAGGACGATCTGCGGATCTTTCTGGAGGACGATCGTGGACTTTCTGAGGACGATCGTGACTTTCTGGAGGGGACGATCGTGGGACTTTTCTGAGGACGATCGTCGGACTTTCTGGAGGACGCATCGTGGACTTTCTGGAGGGATCGATCGTGGACCTTTCTGGGAGGACGATCGTGGACTTTCTGTCGGGACTTCTGGAGGACGATCTTGGACTTCTCTGGAGGACGATCGTGACTTTCTCGGAGGACGATCTGGACTTCTGGAGGACGATCGCTGGACTTTGGAGACGACGTGACTTTCTGGAGGCACGATCGTGGACTTTCTGGAGGACGATCGTGGACTTTCTGGAGGCGATCGTGGACTTTCTGGAGGACGATCGGTTGGACTTTCTGGAGGACGATCGTGACTTTCTGTGAAATCCGGTGGACTTTCTGGAGGACCGTCGTGGACTTTCTGGAGGACGGGGATTTCCGAAGGAGATTGTGGGACTTTCGATGGAGGACGATGTTGACTTTCTGCGGCGGAGGGACCGGATCCTCTGAGTACGGATCTCGTTCTGGAGGCGACGACCTGTGGACTTCCCGTGAGAGACGGTTACTGCCGTGGACTTTCTGGGGAGGACGATTGGTGGACTTTCTGCGAGGACGAGTGGACTTTCGCGAGGACGTCGTGGGACTTTCTGGAGCGTGGGATATTGGAGGACGATCGTGGACTTTCTGGAGAGACGTCGATAGGACTTTCTGGAGGGACGGTCTTGGACTTTCTGGAGGGCACGGTCGTGGACTTTCTGTTGAGCGCACGATCGTGACTTTCGGGAGGACCGATCGGGACTTTCTGGAGGACGCATGCTGGACTTTTCTGATCGGAGGACGAATCTGTGAGCCTTTCGGACGGATCGGGATCCTTGGACGTCGTCTGGAGGACCGATGTCGTTGACTTTCTGCGAGCACATCGTGACTTTCTGGATACGAGACGATCCGTGGGACCTGGATCTGACTTCGGCAGAACGATCGTGGACTATTCTGGGAGAATCGGACTTTCTGGACATTCTTCGGAGGACGATCGCTGACTTTCTGCGAGGACGATCGTAGCTTTCTGGAGGACGATCTTGGACTTTTCTGATGACAGGACGATCTGTGGGACTTTCTGGAGGTACATGCTTGGACTTTCTGGAGGAACGATAGTGGGACTTTCTGCGAGGACGATCGTGGACTTCTGGAGACGTCTGTGACTTTCTGGAGGACGATCGTTGACTTTCTGAGACGATCGTGACTTTCTGGGACGATCGGGACTTTCTGGAGGACGATCGTGGACTTTCTGGAGGACGATCGTGGACTTTCTGGGAGGACGACTTTGACTTTCCGCTGAGATCGTGACTTTCTGTGAGGACGATCCGGTGGTACGTTCTGGAGACGATGCGATCGACCGGACTTTCTGGAGGGACGATCGTGACTTCTCGAGACGATCGTGGACTTTCTGTGAGGACGATCGTGGACTTTCTTGGGGACGATCGTGACTTTTCTGGAGGACGATCTTGACTTTCTGAGGCGTGTCTTCGGAGGACGATCTGGACTTTCTGGAGGACATCGTGGACTTTCTGGAGGACGATCCTGCGACTCTGTGAGCGAGCGAGCGTGGACTTTCTGGAGGCACGAGACTCCTGGACTTTCTGGAGGACGATCTTGGACTCTTTGGAGACGATCTGGACTTTCTGGAGGCACGATCGTGGACTTCTGGAGACGATCCTGGACTTGTCTTGGAGGCAGATCGTGGACTTTCTGTGTGCGTGTCGAGGCGATCGTGGACTTTCTGGGGAGGGACGGTCGCTCGGACTTTCTGGAGTGTACGATCGTTGGACTTCTCTGGAGGGCACGATCCGTGGGACTTTCTGCGGAGGACGATCGTGGACGTTCTGGTGGAGGACGATCTGGACTTTCTGGAGGACGATCGGGACTTCTGCGAGACGCATCCTGGTGCGACTTTTCTGGTGCAGACGATCGTGGGACTTCTGGAGGAGACGATCGCGGACTTTCTGGCGAGGACGCATCGTGGAAACTTTCTGAGAGGACTGATTCGTGGCGACTTTCTTGGAGCGACGCATCGTGGACTTTCTGGAGGACGATCGTGGACTTTCTGGAGGACGATCGTGGACTTTCTGGAGGACGATCTTGGACTTTCTGGAGGACGATCGTGGACTTTCTGGAGGACGATCCTGGACTTTCTGGAGGACGATCGTGGACTTTCTGGAGGACGATCGTGACTCTGAAAATGAATCAGACAATGAGGAAATCCCTGACTTAGTTAACAATAGTTTCTTTGAACCAGACCTTGTAGAGTCTTCTGATGACAGTGATGTGGAAGAAACGGCGATCAACAGTGTTGTTGTCACGGAAGAAGTTTTACCGAGTTTTGAAATCAGTGTAAAGCTTGGTGGAAGCAGAGTATGAGAATGAGATTCTGGCGTTTGATTGCGGGAGAAAGATCTGATGATTCTTATGGTATTGCACAGTGTGAACCGGAGTGACMTGACACAATGGGCCAAACAAGCAAAACAAGTCAAACAAAACGTAAACAGCGCAGCACATCTTACTTGGATCGGACCCATTTTTTTCAATTTCCGCCTAAAATGACATACCAAAATCTAACTGCCTATACCTCAGGACCTGAAGCAAGGATATGCATATTATTGATACTATTTGAAAGGAAACACGTTGAAGTGTGTGTGAATGTGACATTAATGTAGGAGAATATATAAAACATTAAATCTGGTGAAAGATAATACAAAAAATATATTTTTTATTTCATCAGCTTTCAAATGTAAGAGAAAGAACATTATATCACATAGGAGTCTAGGCACAATTTGGATTTTGGCCACTAGATGGCAACGTTTTAGATTGATCTAATGAACCATTGCATTGCTGAACAAAAAAAAAACATTCACTATCTATTATTTATTTTTCATGCATCATCTTTGAAATGAGAGAAAGGCCAGAAAGTGATGTAGGATTCTAGGTGTAATGTAGATGTTGTCCACAAGATGGCAGCAGTGTGTGTGTGAAAAATGTTTGACAGARCCATTGAAGAACTACATCACTACATAATATTTGGTATCAAGTCAGCCAAGTGTCTTTCACAAGTTTGCCCAAATGTGCCGAATTGGTCAATTGATACATTTTCAAGTACATAACTATAGTTAACATACAAACACYCTATGATAAAAAAATAAAWAATAATAAGTTTACACTCTCCCAGGAATCTCATACATGATGGATCATTAGCTTAAACACACATTTTCACACATGGGCCGGGCGGAGTGGTCGTGGAGCCAGAGACAGCAGTGGGGTCAAACTGTAAATCCCAGTTCATACATTTGAAAATAGAAATGGATTTTAGCAAACAAAACTACACTACATTTTATCTCTGGGACACTCAAGATGAAAAATCAGAGCAAGATTACTGAATATAAGTACATAATTTACCTTCAGAGGTAAATGTATCAAACCAGTTGCCATGATAAAAGTGTTTTGATGTTGTGCACTATCCTCAAACAATAGCATGGTATTTTTTCACTGTAATAGCTACTGTAGATTGGACACTGCAGTTAGATTAACAATAATTTAAGCTTTCTGCCCATATAAGACATGTCTATGTCCTGGAATTTTAGTCACATCATCACATATTGGGCAACAACTGTCCCAAAACACAGATCCACTAGATAACTTCCAAAGCAGAATTACTTGCCCATTGTTCCTCAACTACAGTGTATGATAAAGSATTTTCTAACTCTGTCTCTACTTTTAAAAAACACCATATTATGTTTCGCAACATACAGTGGCTTGCGAAAGTATTCACCCCCCTTGGCATTTTTCCTATTTTGCTGCCTTACAACCTGGAATTAAAATATATTTTTMGGGGGTTTGTATCATTTGATTTACACAACATGCCTTTGAAGATGTACAATATWTTTTTTTGTGAAACAAACAAGAAATAAGAGATATTTTTTTWAACTTGAGCATGCATAACTAATCACCCCCAAAGTCAATACTGCAGAAATTACAGCTGCAAGTCGCGTGGGGTATGTTTCTATAAAAGTTTGGCACATCTAGCCACTGGGATGTTTGCCCATTCTTCAATGCAAAACTGCTCCACCTCCTTCAAGTTGGATGGGTTCCGCTGGTATACAGCAATCTTTAAGTCATACCACAGATTCTCAATTGGATTGAGATCTGGGATTTGACTAGGCCATTCCAAGACATTTAAATGTTTCCCCTTAAACCACTCGAGTGTAGCTTTAGCAGTAGGCTTAGTGTCATTGTCCTGCTGGAAAGTGAACATCCGTCCCAGTCTCAATTCTCTGGATGACTGAAACAGGTTCACCTCAAGAATTTCCCTGTATTTAGCGCCATCCATAATTCCTTCAATTCTGACCAGTTTCCCAGTACCTGCCAATGAAAAATATCTCCACAGCATGATGCTACTACCACCATGCTTCACAGTGGGGATGCTGTTCTCGGGGTGATGAAAGGTGTTGGGTTTGCGCCAGACATAGAATTTTCCTTGATGGCCCAAAAAGCTACATTTTAGTCTCATCTGACCAGAGTACCTTCTTCCATATGTTTTGGGAGTCTCCCACATGCCTTTTGATGAACACCAAATGTGTTTGCTTATTTTTGTTCTTTAAGCAATGGCTATTTTTCTGGCCACTCTTCCGTAAAGCCCTGCTCTTTGGAGTGTACGGTTTAAAGTGGTTCTATGGACAGATACTCCAATCTCCGCTGTGGAGCTTTGCAGCTCCTTCAGGGTTATCTTTGGTCTCTTTGTTGCCTCTCTGATTAATGCCCTCCTTTCCTGGTCCATGAGTTTTGGTGGGCGGCCATCTCTTGGCAGGTTTGTTGTGATGCCATATTCTTTCTGGAGTTAATTTAACGGATTTAATGGTGCTCCGTGGGATGTTCATAGTGTCGGATATTTTTTTTGAACCCAAACCTGATCTGTATTTCTCCACAACTTTTGTCCCTGCCCTGTTTGGAGAGCTCCTTGGTCTTCATGGTGCCGCTTGCTTGGTGGTGCCCCTTGGTTAGTGGTGTTGCAGACTCTGGGTCCTATCAGAACAGGTGCATATATACTGAGATAATATGACAGATCATGTGACACTTAGATTGCACACAGGTGGAATTTATTTAACTAATTATGTGACTTCGGAAGGTAATTGGTTGCACCAGATCTTATTTAGGGGCTTCATAGCAAAGGGGGTGAATACATATGCACTCACCACTTTCCAGTTTCTTATTTATTTTTTTATATTTCTTGAAACAAGTATTTTCTTTCATTTCACTTCACCAATTTGGACTATATTGTGTATGTCCGTTACATGAATTCCAAATAAAAATMTATTTTATTTACAGGTTGTAACAAAATAGGAAAAARGCCAAGGGGGATGAATACTTTTGCAGGGCAGTGTAAGACTGAATAAAGGTGACCGGTCAGATATAGTGTGCTGATAACTCCTCCTTGGTAAATCCAAAAGGTAAAATGTACAGTATTTCACTCAAAGGATATGACAAACTATATATTTATGAAAAAAAAATGAAAAAAGTTTGACCAGGATAATAATTAATGAGTACAAAATTACTTTTTCAAGACATGGTTTTAAAGCTTCAAATTCTTTATATTTTTTCCCCCCAAATTATCAACAAAACAATATATGTCATTATACACTCACCGGACAGATTATTGGATTCCATTAAGCATCTAGTACCGGGTCAGACCAGTGCGGTCGGTGCCTACCAGATTACAGATTACAGATGAGGAGGATGGCGGCCATTACAGATTACAGATGAGGGAGGATGGCGGCCATTACAGATTACAGATGAGGGAGGATGGCGGCCATTAGATTACAGATGAGGGGGACAATTTTTTTATGAATGACCTTATTTCTATTACAGCATATTGGATGACTGTCATTCATATTCACCAGTTCATTCAATGTAACAGTGATAGGTTTAGGATACTGTATTCACCTTTCACCCAGTTCAATGTAACAGTGATAGGTTTAGGTTACTGTCATTCATATTCACCCAGTTCAATGTAACAGTGATAGGTTTAGGTACTGTCATTCACATTCACCCAGTTCAATGTAACAGTGATAGGTTTAGGTTACTGTCATTCACATTACCCAGTTCAATGTAACAGTGATAGGTTTAGGATCTTCATTCACTTCACCCAGTTCAATGTAACAGTGTAGGTTTAGGATACTTCATTCACATTCACCCAGTTCAATGTAATGTGATAGGTTTAGGATACTTCATTCATATTCACCCAGTTCAATGTAACAGTGATAGTTAAGCTACTACATGATACTCAATTCTCCCTATACCCATCATGAGATTGCTACAACCTAGCTATGAATGAATGTTTACAACGTAGGTGGTTGGAGACACATTTTATTTGGACAGACATGGACACATGGACGCGCTTGCACACTCTTGCCTGCATAGCTGATAGTGGGTGTAATCATTAGTCCAACAGTTGCAAACGAGAGTTTCTATTGGACACATGGTATGTTTGTTGTCCCCGATTTTTCCGTTTCTTCCGTTTCAAAACTTTTTTTCAACAGAATCGGCAGAGTAAATAGCAAATACACCCCTCCACACGTAAACCCAGTTCCAGTTTCATAGCAGCCACGTTGTATTCCTTCTCGCATCTACGTTATGCCTCTCCTCTCTCAGTCATCCTTCCTTGTGGACTTTAATGCCCAACACATCAGCTGTCTGTGACCAGGTGAAAAACCCTTTCCAGCCAAACCGCTACAGACAGCCACGTACATTGTACCATATTAGCTAAAGTAATTCATAGTCAGCATATCTAATAAACTATCATGTTAGTAAACCCGCTACAATCATGCATAAATTAACAGTGTACAGTCAGTCTGTAATTTACACCGGCGGGCCCGGTGGCAATAATTAGTTCAACAAAAACTTACCTTGACTTGGAAAAGTTCCAGTGTTGTGTTGGATAGTCATAGCCAGCTAGCAATACATAGCATCCCTCTGTTTGTGCAGAGTGTTTCAGTAGGAATAACAGGCTAGCTGCATTTGCTAGCTACAAAGTCAACTGAAAGTGAAAAAATTCAATCTCCCTCTCTTTTAAAATGTTCATTCATTTAGGAAGAAAGGAATTTGTAAAACTGTTCAACTATTTTTCTCTCTCTCTCTCTTTGAGTCTTTGCTTCATATAACAAGCAATATAACAAGCTCACTGTCTGTAGGAGCGATCTTCTTTTTCGTGAACGGTGCGCTGTATTATATTTATAATCTCACAATGGGCCTGGCACTGTACTCTATTTATAATCTCACAATGGGCCTGGCACCTGTATTCTATTTATATATCCACATTGGGCCTGGCACTGTATTCTATTAATATCACATTGGCCTGGCAACTGTATTTCTATTTATAATCCCACATTGGGCCTGGCAACTGTTATTCTATTAATACTCTCACATTGGGCTGGCAACTGTATTCTATTTATAATCTCACATTGGGCCTGGCAACTGTATTCTATTTATAAATCTCACATTGGGCCTGGCAACTGTATTCTATTAATACTCTCACATTGGGCTCGGCAACTGTATTCTATTTATAATCTCACATTTGGTCTGGCACCTGTATTCTTTTTTACTCTCACATTGGGCCTGGCACTGTATTCTATTTTAATAATCCACATTGGGCCTGGCAACTGTATTCTATTTATAATCTCACATTGGGCTGGCAACTGTATTCTATTTATAGATCTCACATTGGGCCTGGCAACTGTATTCTATTTATAATCCCACATTGAGCGTGGCAACTGGTATTCTATTTATAATCTCACATTGGGCCTGGCACCTGTATTCTATTATATATCTCATGGGCCGGCAATGTACTAAAACTCAAGCCTGCAATGTATTTATATATCCCACATTGGCCTGGCAACTGTATTCTATTTATAATCTCACATTGGGCTGGCAACTGTATTATTAATTTGTGTCATTGTTTACCCTATGTGCAAAGTTTCAATTCCCAGTGTCTTCCATAAAATATTGAATAAATTGTCTGAAAATTAGCAACACCAATATTTACACTATAAACTTGGCATTTCCAAAACCATTTCGATTGTTTGAGAGTCTGAACAAACATGCGTTTTATTGTTCTTGATGCTGTTTTTTACAGTACATGCCTGACACAACCAACAAGGAGTCTTTTAAAAACACCAGATATCAGTTTAGGTGCAAAATGTTCATTTCATGGTTTCACTACACAATGATAGTGCTTTGAGTCTTTTATTTTGAACAGTGTAGGAGAGCAGAGCAAGGAGGGCAGATCTGTTAAACAAAGTAGACAAGACTCCAATATCCTCCCTTTGCCATTTTTTTATACTTTTGTTTTGCAGCAGCAGGGAGGAAGAAACTTGACACAGAGACGTTTTTAGTCTAAGCCCTCTTCAGCGTGTTAGTAAAAGGATAGGAAACATATACAGGAGAGGAGGATTCAGGTCTATCAGGTAGGAGGACTCAGGTCTAGCAGGTAGGAGACTCAGGTCTGCAGGTAGGAGGACTAAGTTCTAGCAGGTAGGAGGACTAAGGTTTATAGGTAAGGAGGACTAAGGTTCTAGCAGGTAGGAGGACTAAGGTCTATCAGGTAGAGGACTCAGGTCTAGCAGGTAGGAGGACTAAGGTCTAGCAGGTAGGGGGACTAAGTACAGTCTAGCAGGTAGGATGACCCAGGTCTAGCAGGTAGGAGGACTAAGGTCTGGCAGGTAGGAGGACCCAGGTCTAGTAGGTAAGAGAACTAAGGTCTAGCAGGTAGGAGGACTAAGGTCTAGCAGGTAGGAGGACCCAGGTCTTGCAGGTAGGAGGACTAAGGTCTAGCAGGTAGGAGAACTAAGTCTAGCAGGTAGGAGGACTAAGGTCTAGCAGGTAGGAGGACTAAGGTCTAGCAGGTAGGGGGACTAGGGTCTAGCAGGTAGGATGACCAGGTCTAGCAGGTAGGATGACTCGGTCAGCAGGTAGGAGGACTCAGGTCTATCAGGTAGAAGGACAAAGGTCTAGCAGGTAGGAGGACAAAGGTCTAGCATGTAGGAGGATTCAGGTCTACAGGTGAGTACAGGTCTATCAGGTAGGAGGACTCAGGTCTACCAGGTATGAGACTCAGGTCTATCAGGTAGGAGGATTCAGGTTATCAGGTAGGAGGACTAAGGTCTAGCAGGTAGGAGGATTCAGGTCTATCAGGTAGGAGGACTAAAGGTCTAGCAGGTAGGAGGATTCAGGTCTATCTAGTAGGAGGACTAAGGTCTATCAGGTAGGAGTGACTCAGGTCTATCAGGTAGGAGGAATAACGGTTTATAGGTAGGAGGACTAAGGTCTATCAGGTAGGAGGACTAAGGTCTAGCAGGTGGGAGGACTAACGTCTAGCAGGTAGGAGGACTCAGGTCTATCAGGTAGGAGGACTAAGGTTTATCAGGTAGGAGGACTAAGGTCTAGCAGGTAGGATGACCCAGGTCTAAGCAGGTAGGAGACTAAGGTCTGGCAGGTAGGAGGACCCAGGTCTAGTAGGTAAGAGAATAAGGTCTAGCAGGTAGGAGGACTAAGGTCTAGCAGGTAGGAGGACCCAGGTCTTGCAGGTAGGAGGACTAAGGTAGCAAGGTAGGAGAACTAAGATCTAGCAGGTAGGAGGACTAGGTCTAGCAGGTAGGAGGACTAAGGTCTAGCAGGTAGGGGTACTAAGGTCTAGCAGGTAGGATGACCCAGGTCTAGCAGGTAGGATGACCCAGGTCTAGCAGGTAGGAGGACTCAGGTCTATCAGGTAGGAGGACAAAGGTCTAGCAGGTAGGAGGACAAGGTCTAGCATGGTAGAGGACAAAGGTTCTTA
>NW_019942725.1:261677-272898 GCF_002910315.2 Salvelinus sp. IW2-2015 | reverse complement strand
TAGCAGGTAGGAGGACTCAGGTCTATCAGGTAGGAGGACTAAGGTCTAGCAGGTAGGAGGACTAAGGTTATCAGGTAGGAGGACTAAGGTCTAAGCAGGTAGGAGGACTAAGGTCTAGCCAGGTAGGAGGACTAAGGTCTAGCAGGTAGGAGGACTAAGGTCTTAGCAGGTAGGAGGACTAAGGTCTAGCAGTAGGAGACTAAGGTTCTATCAGGTAGGAGGACTAAGGTCTAGCAGGTAGGAGGACTAAGGTTAGCAGGTAAGAATACAGGTAGCAGGTAGGAGACTCAGGTCTAGCAGGTAGGAGGACTCAGGTCTAGCAGGTAGGAGACTAGGCTAGCAGGTAGGAGGACTAAGGTCTAGCAGGTAGGAGGACTAAGGTTTATCAGGTAGGAGGACTAAGGTCTAGCAGGTAGGAGGACTAAGGTCTAGCAGGTAAGGAATACCCAGGTCTAGCAGGTAGAGGACTCAGGTTCTAGCAGGTTAGGAGGACTCAGGTCTAGCAGGTAGAAACCAAGGTCTAGCAGGTAGGAGGACTCAAGGTCTAGCAGGTAGGAGGACTCAGGTCTAGCAGGAGGAGGACTCAGGTCTAGCAGGTAGGAGGACTCAGGTCTAGCAGGTAAGAATACCCAGGTCTAGCAGGTAGAGGACCAGGTCTAGCAGTAAGAATACCAGGTCTAGCAGGTAGGAGGACTCAGGTCTAGCAGGTAGGAGGACTCAGGTCTAGCAGGTAAGAATACCCAGGTCTAGCAGGTAGGAGGACTAGAGTCTAGCAGGTAGGAGGACTCAGGCTAGCAGGGTAGGAGGACTCAGGTCTAGCAGGTAGGAGGACTCAGGTCTAGCAGGTAAGAATACCCAGGTCTAGGTAGAGGACTCAGGTCTAGCAGGTAGGAGGACTCAGTCTAGCAGATAAAGAGACTCAGGTCTAGCAGGTATGATGACTCAGGTCTAGCAGGTATTGATGACCAGGTCTATCAGGTAGGATGACTCAGGTCTAGCAGGTAGGAGGATTCAGGTCTAGCAGGTAGGAGGACTCAGTCTAGCAGGTAAGAAGACCCAGGTCTAGCAGGTAGGAGGACTAAAGGTCTATCAGGTAGGAGGACTCAGGTCTATCAGGTATGATGACTCAGGTCTAGCAGGTAGGAGGACTCAGGTCTAGCAGGTAGGAGGCTAAGGTCTATCAGGTAGGAGGACTCAGGTGGTCTATCAGGGATGATACTCAGGTCTATCAGGTAGGAGGACTCAGGTCTATCAGGTAGGATGACTCAGGTCTAGCAGGATGTGATGACTCAGGCTAGCAGGTATGATGCTCAGGTCTATCAGGTAGGATGACTCAGTCTAGCAGTAGAGGATTCAGGTCTAGCAGGTAGGAGGATTCAGGTCTATCAGGTAGGAGGACTAAGGTCTATCAGTATGATGACTCAGGTTATCAGGTATGATGACTCAGGTCTAAGCAGGTATGATGACTCAGGTCTAGCAGGTATGAAGACTCAGGTCTAGGCAGGTATGAACTCAAGGTCTATCAGGTATGATGACTCAGGTCTTAGCAGGTATGATGACTCAGTCTACAGGTATATGACTCAGTCTATCAGGTAGGATGACTCAGGTCTATCAGTAGGATGACTCAGGTCTAGCAGGTAGGAGGATTCAGGTCTAGCAGTAGGAGGACTAAGTCTATCAGGTAGGAGACTAAGTCTAGCATAGGTAGGAGGATTAGGTCTAGCAGGTAGGATGACAATTCTATCAGGTAAGAGGACTCAGGTCTATCAGGAGGAGCTAAGGTCTATCAGTAGGAGGACTAAGGCTACAGGTAGGAGGATTCAGGTCTAGCAGGTAGGATGACTAAGGTCTATCAGTAGGAGGACTAAGGTCTATCAGGTAGGAGGACTCAGGTCTAGCAGGTAGGAGACTAAGGTCTATCAGGTAGGAGGACTAGGTCTATCAGGTAGGAGGACTAAGGTCTATCAGTAGGATGTCTAAGGTCTATCAGGTAGGAGGACTCAGGTCTCAATTAGGAGGACTCAGGTCTATCAGTAGGAGGACTAAGGTCTATCAGGTAGGAGAACTAAGGTCTATCAGGTAGGAGGACTCAGGTATAGCAGGTATGAGGACTCAGGTATAGCAGGTAGGAGGACCCAGGTCTATCAGGTAGGAGGACCCAGGTTGCAGGTAGGAGGACTAAGGTCTAGCAGTAGGATGGACTAAGGTCTAGCAGGTAGGAGGACTAAGGTCTAGCAGGTAGGAGGACTCAGGTCTAGCAGGTAGGATGACCAGGTCTATCAGGTAGGATTACCAGGTCTAGCAGGTAGGAAGACACAGGTTCTAGCAGGTAGGAGGACTCAAGTCTATCAGGTAGGAGGACTCAGGTCTAGCAGGTAGGAGGACTCAGGTCTAGCAGGTAGGAGGACTACGGTAGCAGGTAGAAGGACTCAAGGTCTAGCTGGTAAAGAAGACCCAGTCTAGCAGGTAGGAGACTAAGGTCTAGCAGGTAAGATAACTAAGTCTAGCAGTAGGAGTCCCATGTCTAGCAGGTAGGAGGATCAAGGTCTAGCAGGTAGGAGGCAAAGGTCTAGCAGGTAGGAGGACAAAGGCTAAGCAGGTAGGAGGAATAAGTCTAGCGGTAGGAGGACTCAGGTCTGTCAGGTAGGAGGACAAAGGTCTAGCAGGTAAGAGAACTAAGGTCTAGCAGTAGAGGACTAAGGTCTAGCAGGTAGGAGTACTAAGGTCTAGCAGTAGGAGGACCCAGGTCTAGCAGTAGGATGACTCAGGTCTAAGCAGGTAGGAGGACTAAGGTCTAGCAGGTAGGAGGACTAAGGTGTAGCAGGTAGGAGTCCCAGGTCTAGCAGGTAGGAGGACTAAAGTGTAGCAGGTAGGAGCACAAAGGTCTAGCAGGTAGGAGGGCTAAGGTCTAGCAGGTAGGAGGACTCAGTCTATCAGGTAGGAGGACAAAGGTCTAGCAAGGAAGAGAACTAAGGTCTAGCAGGTAGGAGGACTAAGGTCTAGCAGGTAGGAGGACACAGGTCTAGCAGGTAGGAGACAAAGGTCTAGCAGGTAGGAGGACTAAGTCTAGCAGGTAGGATGACTCAGGTCTGTCAGGTAGGAGGAAAAAGGTTAGCAGGTAAGAAACTAAGGCTACAGGTGAAGGACTAAGGTCTAGCAGGTAGGAGACTAAGGTCTAGCAGTAGGAGGACCCAGGTCTAGCAGGTAGGAGGACCCAGGTCTAGCAGGTAGAACTCTAAGTCTAGCAGGTAGGAAGACCCAAGCCTGTTTAAAAAAGATAACTCTGTCTGAGATGGTACTTTCACAGATATTTGCTGAATAGATTTAGTATTTTCCTAGACCACGTGGTGTGATGAGAATCTGATGAGCCAATATTGTCTTTCCCAGTTAATGCCAGGGTTTCTTAATGCATTATCCATCGTCCAGGAAACGACTAAAGTCTGGTGCTGAAATTACATTTTCATTTGATTTAAAGGGCAATTCTAGTTATGTTCCTTTCTCTYTAAGAACCAATTTCCCTGAATGTGAATGTACTAAGGAGTCTTGGGAAAGGTATCGGACCAAAACAGTGAAAACTCTGCGGGAGTTATATATATATATATCGTTTTTTTCTACATTTCTGCAATGTACTACAGCCTCCACCAATTTTAATATATGTATAAAACAAATGTAGGTAACCTTTATTTAACTAGGCAAGTCATTTAAGAACAAATACATTTTTACAATGACGGCCTACTAAGAGGTCCTTTAATACAGGTTGTTGTGGTAGGTTCACTTTCCTGGCTCAGGCTATTCCCCCCTCAATCGCCACATGAGTAACAATGAAGAAAAACCCAGCCAGGATGCAATCTATTCCTCAAATCAAGGGCATGCAGTCAGTGGCTAGATACAAACAAATGCCTTCGTAATGTTGTCTTAAATAGACCCTTAACTTTCATGTCATTGTGTACACATCCTTATCAATACTTTTGCATTATCAAGGCTGTATCTCCCTTTCTCCTATCTACTCTCTCCGCTCCCTCTCTCCTCTCTACTCTCTCTCTCCTCTCTCTGCTCCTTCTCTCCTCTCTCCTCTTTCTGCTCCCTCTCTTCTCTCTCCTCCCTCTCTCCTCCCTCTCCTCTCCTCTCTCTTCTCCCTCTCTCTCTGCTTTCTCTGCTTCCTTTCCATCTCTCTGCTCCCTCTCTCCTATCTCGCTCTGCTTACTCACTCTCTCTCTGCTCCCTCTCTCACTCTCTCCATGGGTCCATGAATGAATATGCCCTTTCTTCTTCTCCTGTTTTAATCAAAGGACCAATCACAGTTCACACTGAGCCTTCATTAAATGACCAATCACAGTTCACACTAAGCCTTTATTAAAGGTCAGCATAGAGAGACGGTGGGTGAAGAGAGGAAGGGAGAGATGGAGGGGGAGAAGGGAAGAGGAGGGAGAGTCCGAGGGGAAGAGGAGGAAGAGACGGAGGGGGAGAAGAGGAGGGAGAGACGTATGGGGATGAGAGGAGGGAGAGACATAGGGGAAGACGAGAGAGGGAGAGATGGAGGGGAGAAAAGGATGGAGAGACAGAGGGGAAGAGGAGGGAGGGAGAAATGGAGGGGGAGAAGAGGAGGGAGAGACGTATGGGGAGGAGAGGAGGGAGGAAGAGATGCGTTGGGAGAAGAGGAAGGAGAGACCGACGGGAAGAGGAGAGAGGGAGAGATGAAACAGGGAGAAGAGGAGGGAGGGAGAGACACAGACACTTCACCTCAATAATAAAGATAAAACAACAATTGAATACCTACTTTTGGCAAGTGACTTTTCAGTGGATCTGAAATATAACGTTACGTTGTTGTACCTCTGCAGTTACAAAGATCATAGGGCTGCGTTTGAAAGTATCGAATGCCCTCTGTCATGATTATCATCGAAAGCAATTCAATCTTATATGAGGAAAAATAGATAATTGAATCATGAAAATTGTCTGCGTTTTTTTTTCAATCACAGCAATACAACCCTACATGTTGGTCTTWAAAAWAAAAWAWWTCACCTTTTTTTATTTTTTATTTCCCCTTTATTTAACCAGGTAGGCCAGTTGAGAACAAGTTRTCATTTACAACWGCGACCTGGCCAAGATAATGCAAAGCAGTGCAACACAAACAACAACACAGAGTTACACATGGAATAAACAAACAATACAGTCAATAACACAATAGAAAAGTCTATATACAGTGTGTGCATATGAGGTAGGATAAGGGAGGCAAGGCAATAAAGAGGCCATAGTGGCGAAATAATTACAATTTAGCAACTAAACACTGGAGTGATAGATGTGCAGAAGATGAATATGCAAGTAGGATACTGGGGTGGAAAGGAGCAAAAAAATAAAAATAACAATATGGGGATGAGGTAGTTGGATGGGCTATTTACAGATGTGCTATGTACAGGTGCAATAATCTGTGAGCTGCTCTGACAGCTGATGCTTAAAGTTAATGAGGGAGATATAAGTCTCCAGCTTCAGTGATTTTTGGAATTCGTTCCAGACATTGGCAGCAGAGAACTGGAAGGAAAGGCGGCCACATGAGGAATTGGCTTTGTGGGAGACCAGTGAAATATACCTGCTGGAGCACGTGCTACGGGTGGGTGCTACTATGGTGACCAGTGAGCTGAGATAAGGCGGGGCTTTACCTAGCAAAGAATTAAAGATGACTCTGGAGCCAGTGGGTTTGGCGACGAATATGAAGCGGGCCAGCCAACGAGAGCTTACAAGTCGCAGAGGTGGGTGGTATATGGGGCTTTGGTGACAAAACGGATGCCACTATTATAGACTACATCCAGTTTGCTGAGTAGAGTGTTGGAGGTTATTTTGTAAAATGACATCGCCAAAGTCAAGGATCGGTAGGATAGTCAGTTGTACGAGGGTATGTTTGGCAGCATGAGTGAAGGATGCTTTGTTGCGAAATAGGAAGCCGATTCTAGATTTAATTTTGGATTGGAGATGCTTAATGTGAGTCTGGAAGGAGAGTTTACAGTTAACCAGAACACCTAGGTATTTGTAGTTGTCCACATATACTAAGTCAGAGCCGTCCAAGAGTAGTGATGCTGAACGGGCGGGCGCAGGCAGCAATCGGTTGAAAGAGCATGCATTTAGTTTTACTTGCATTTAAGAGCAGTTGAGGGCCACGGAGGAGAGTTGTATGGCATTTGAAGCTCGTCTGGAGGTTAGTTAACACAGTATCCAAAGAAGGGACAGAGGTATACAGAATGGTGTTGTCTGCGTAGAGGTGGATCAGAGAATCACCAGCAGCAAGAGCGACAACATTGATGTACACAGAGAAAAGAGTCAGCCCGAGAATTGAAACCCTGTGGCACCCATAGACACTGCCAGAGTTCCGAACAACAGGCCCTCCGATTTGACACACTGAACTCTGTCTGAGAAGTAGTTAGTGGAACCAGGCGAGGCAGTCATTTGAGAAACCAATCCTGTTAAGTCTGCGATAAGAATGTGGTGTGTGACAGAGTCGAAAGCATTGGCCAGGTCGATGAATACGGCTTGCACAGTATCGTCTTTTTCGATAGCTGTTTATGATATCGTTTAGGACCTTGAGCGTGGCTGAGGTCGCACCATGACCAGCTCGGAAACCAGATTGCATAGCGGTGAAGGTAAGGTGGGATTCGAAATCGTCGGGATCTGTTTGTTAACTAGGCTTTCGAAGAACCTTAGAAAGGCAGGGTAGGATAGATATAGGTCTGTAACAGTTTGGGTCTAGAGTGTCTCCCCTTTGAAGAGGGGGATGACCGCGGCAGTTTTCCAATCTTTGGGATCTCAGACAATACGAAAGGAGTGGTTGAACAGGCTAGTAATAGGGGTTGCAACAATGCAGGCGGAAAATTTAGAAAGATAGGGTCCAGATGTCTAGCCCAGCTGATTTGTACGGGTCCATATTTTGCAACCTTTTCAGAACATCAGCTATCTGTATTTGGGTGAAGGAGAAATGGGGGAGGTTTGGGTAATTGATGTGGGGGTGAAGGGGTGTTGACCAGGGTAGGGGTACCAGTGGAAAGCATGGCCAGCCGTAGAAAAATGTTTATTGAAATCTTCATTATCTTGGATGATCGGAGGGTTTCCTGTCCTCAGTGCAGTTGGCGCTGGGAGGAGGTGCTCTTATTCTCCATGGATTTACAGTGTCCCAGAACTTTTTGGAGTTTGTGCTACAGGATGCACATTCTCTGTTCGAAAGGCTAGCCCTTGCTTCCTAACATGCCTGTGATATTGGTTCCTAACTTCCCTGAAAGTTGCATATCGCAGGGCTATTTGATGCTAATGCCGTGCGCCACAGGATGTTTTATGTGCTGGTCAGACAGTCTGGAGTGAACCAAGGACTATATCTGTTCCTGGTTCTACATTTTTTGAATGGTTATCTTATTTAGATGTGAGAAAGCACTTTTAAGAATAACCAGCGTCCTCTACATGACGGGATGAGGTCAATATCCTTCCAGGATACCGGGCCAGGTCGATTGAAAGGCCTGCTCGCAGAAGTGTTTTAGTGAGCGTTTTGACAGCTGATGATGGGGTGCGTCGTTTGACCGCAGACCAGTACGGAAAGGCAATGAGGCAGTGATTCACTTATTTAACTAGGCAAGTCAGTTAAGAACAAATTCTTAATTTTCAATGACGGCCTAGAACAGTGGGTTAACTGCCTGTTCAGAGGGCAGAACGACAGATTTTTACCTTGTCAGCTCAGGTATTTGAACTTGCAACCTTCCAGTTACTAGTCCTACACTCTAACACTAGGCTACGCTGCGTTCCCTACACTCTAACCACTAGGCTACCTGCGCCCTACACTCTACACTAGGCTACCTGCCGCCCCTCCACTCTAACCCACTGGCTACCTGCCGCCCCTAACTCTAACCACTAGTCTACCTGCCGCCCCTACACTGCTAACTAGGCAGCTCCTGTCCGCCCTACACTCTAACCACGAGGCTACCTGCCGCCCCTCACTCTAACCACTAGGCTACCTGCCGCCCCTACACTTTAACCACTAGGCTGACCTTTTGCCGCCCCTACACTCTAACCACTAGGCTTACCTGCCGCCCCTACACTCTAACCACTAGGCTACCTGCTGTCCCTACACTCTAACTACTAGGGCTACGCTGCCGTCCCTCTACACTCTTAACCACTAGTCTACCTGCGCCCACCTCTAACACTAGGCTACCTGCCGCCCTACACTCTAACCACTAGGCTACCTGCCTGTCCCTACACTCTAACCACTAGCTACCTGCCGCCATCCACTCTAACCACTAGGCTACCTGCCGCCCTACACTCTAACCACTACTACCTGCCGCCTACACTCTAACCACTAGCTACCTGCCGCCCTACACTCAACCAGTAGGCTACTGCCGCCCCTACCTCTAACCACTAGGCTACTGCTGTCCTACACTCTTAACCACTAGGCTACGCTGCCGTTCCTACACTCTAACCACTAGGCTACGCTGCCGTCCCTACACTCTAACCACTAGCTACCTGCCGCCCCAGTTGTCCCAGTTTAGTTCACCTAACTGGACAAGCACTGAAGATAGATGGGAGGCAATCAATTCCACACATGGTGTCCAGGGCACAGCTGGGGGATAGGTGGTCTGTAACAAGTGGCAACGGTGAGAGACAAACTTTCTCGAAAGAAGATTATTTAAAGTAGAAGCTCAAATTGTTTATGCACAGACCTGGATAGGATAATATACAGAAACTCTGCGGGCTATCTCTGCAGTAGATTGCAACTCCGTCCCCTTTGCAGTTCTATCTTTGTCGGAAAATGTTATAGTTAGGGATGGAAATTTCAGTATTTTTGTGGCCTTACTAAACCAGGATTCCCGACACGGCTATGGACATCTGGGTTGGTAGAATGTGCTAAGCAGTGAATAAAACAAACTTAGGGAGGAGGCTTCAATTGGTAACATGCATGAAACCAAGGTTTTACGGTTACATATCAACAATCCTGGAGCGCCTGGGGAATGGGAGTGGAGCTAGGCACTGCACTGCCTGGATTAACCTTTTTGAACAGAGGAGGAGTAGGATAAGGTACGGCTAAAGGCTATAAGAACTGGTCATCTAGTGCATTCGAAACAGAGAGTAAAAGAGCAGGTTTCTGGGCGGGGAAGAATCGATTCAAGCATAATGTACAGAACAATGGCATGTAGGATGTGAATACAGTTGAGGTAAACCTAGGCATTAGTGACGAAGATAGAGTTTTTGTCTCTAGAGGCACCATTTAAACCAGGTGAGGTGGAACAAAAGGTTAGCTGAGGCAATATTGAGCGGGGCTGGAGGCTCTACAGTGAAAAAAAGACAATAATCACTACCAAAACAGCAATGGACAAGCATATTGGACATTATGGAAGAGGCATGAGTAGCCGATGATCATAAGGACCAGTGAGGTAGCTAGGCGAGCTGGAGACACGGCGATTCAGAAGCTGCGGGCCGAGGCTAGCAGGCTAGCAGAAGGGCCTTAGGTGGATGTCGCGACGGAAGAGTCTGTTGTATCCCCCTTCGGACGGTTTCGTCGGCAGGAACCAGGACATTTGATCGGCCAGGGCTCCGTGCTAGCAGAAAAGTAAGGCGTCCAAGGCCAAATGCAAAATGGGATTTTTGCCCAAGAAATTGGTTGATGGACCTTGTTAACCCCTTATCATGAATTGTAACTACTGCATTGCTAACAGTCCAATTGACAAGTGTACCAACGGTTCTCCATATGTGAACAGTGTACCAACGGTCCTCCCATATGAACAGTGTACAAACAGTCCATCTGACATGCACGTACTCCATATTGAACACGTAGAACGTGACTCCAAAACGGTATCCAATTATCAATGAACAGGTACCAACGGTCTCCATATTGAACAGTGGTACCACAACGGTTTCTCCATACATTGAACAGTGTTACTCAACGCGTCCTCCATATTTGAACAAGTGTAACGCAACGTACTAGACCATTATTAACAGTGTTACCATCACGGTATCATATTGAACAGCGTGTACACAACGAGGCCCTATTAACCAGTCCACGTACCATCTTGAACAGTGTACCAACAGGTCCCTCCATATGAAGTGTCAATGCACTTGACGTCGTACCTATACGTCCTCCATATTGACAGTGTCACCAACGGTCTCCATATTGACCAGTTGTTACCAACGGTCCTCATATTGACAGCCTGTACACCACGTCGTAAGCTCATATTGAAAGTCGTCACCACGGTCCTCCAATGTATTGAACTAGCATACAAGGTTCCCATATTGAACAGCATACACAACGGTATCCCATATGAAACAGCATACGCAACGTTCTCACATATGAAGCAACACGTTCTCATGAACAGATCACACGGCTAATGCCACTTTCTCCTTCTCATATTGACACGTGTACCAGACGGTCCCCCCATATTGAACAGCATACCATACGGTACCTCCATGATTGAACAGTGTCCAACGTACTCCATATTTGAACAGAGTCAAGCCAATTAACGTCACCACGGTATTGACCACTATTGAATGTACCAACCGGTCCTCCATTTATTGACAGTGTACCAACGGTCACTCCATATTGACCAAGGTGACAACGGTACTCCCCCTACCATGAAACAGCTTACCCGGTACTCATTTAACGTGGTAACCACGGTATCTCCATATTGACCAAACAGCCAGTACCAACGGTACTCCATATTGAACAGTGATACCAACTTGGACTCTAACTTACTCCAACTCGGTACAGCTCTATGACCATACAACGGTTCTCATATTGAACCAGCATACCAACGGTTCTCCATATTGAACAGTACCAACGGTACTCCATAAAATTGAACAGTGTACCAACGTCATTGAGCATCCATCGTTTCCATATGAACAGTGTAACCACGGTACTCCATGAAAGTCCAGGTCCCTATCTTGACAGCAGGTACCAACGGTCCTCACTATTGAACCAGTGGTACCCACGGTCTCTCCATACTTGTACAGTGTACCAACGAGTCTCTCCCCCTTTGAACAGTACTTGTTACTCAACGCGTTCCTCTCACCTTCCTTGTACCCAGTGTATCTCACCCATGGTCCTCCATATTCGTACAGTGTACCAACGGTTTACTCACATATTAGAACAGCGTACTCAACGGTACTCCATGTTGCAAGAGCGTAACAACGGGTCTCCATTATAATTACATACGGAGCTCGGTTACTCTATCATATATCCCTTGAACAGTTTTACAAACAG
>NW_019942725.1:250025-261055 GCF_002910315.2 Salvelinus sp. IW2-2015 | reverse complement strand
AGAATGGTGTTGTCTGCGTAGAGGTGGATCAGAGAATCACCAGCAGCAAGAGCGACAACATTGATGTACACAGAGAAAAGAGTCAGCCCGAGAATTGAACCCTGTGGCACCCCCATAGACACTGCCAGAGTTCCGAACAACAGGCCCTCCGATTTGACACACTGAACTCTGTCTGAGAAGTAGTTAGTGAACCAGGCGAGGCAGTCATTTGAGAAACCAATCCTGTTAAGTCTGCTGATAAGAATGTGGTGTGTGACAGAGTCGAAAGCATTGGCCAGGTCGATGAATACGGCTGCACAGTATCGTCTTTTTTCGATAGCTGTTATGATATCGTTTAGGACCTTGAGCGTGGCTGAGGTGCACCCATGACCAGCTCGGAAACCAGATTGCATAGCGGTGAAGGTAAGGTGGGATTCGAAATCGTCGGTGATCTGTTTGTTAACCTGGCTTTCGAAGACCTTAGAAAGGCAGGGTAGGATAGATATAGGTCTGTAACAGTTTGGGTCTAGAGTGTCTCACCTTTGAAGAGGGGGATGGCAGCGGCAGCTTTCCAATCTTTGGGGATCTCAGACAATACGAAAGAGAGGTTGAACAGGCTAGTAATAGGGGTTGCAACAATTGCGGCGGACAAATTTAGAAAGATAGGGTCCAGATTGTCTAGCCCAGCTGATTTGTACGGGTCCATGTTTTGCAACTCTTTCAGAACATCAGCTATCTGTATTTGGGTGAAGGAGAAATGGGGGCGGCATGGGCAAGTTGCTGTGGGGGGTGCAGGGGTGTTGACCAGGGTAGGGGTAGCCAGGTGGAAAGCATGGCCAGCCGTAGAAAAATGTTTATTGAAAATCTCAATTATCTTGGATGTATCGGTGGTGACAGAGTTTCCTGTCCTCAGTGCAGTGGGCAGCTGGGAGGAGGTGACAGTGTTTCCTAGCCTCAGTGCAGTTGGCAGCTGGGAGGAGGTGCTCTTATTCTCCATGGACTTTACAGTGTCCCAGAACTTTTTGGAGTTTGTGCTACAGGATGCACATTTCTGTTCGAAAAGGCTAGCCTTTGCTTTCCTAACTGCCTGTGAATATTGGTTCCTAACTTCCCTGAAAAGTTGCATATCGCAGGGGCTATTTGATGCTAATGCCGTGCGCCACAGGATGTTTATGTGCTGGTCAAGGGCAGACAGGTCTGGAGTGAACCAAGGACTATATCTGTTCCTGGTTCTACATTTTTTGAATGGGTTATGCTTATTTAAGATTGTGAAGAAAGCACTTTTAAAGATAAACCAGTCTCTACTGACGGGATGAGGTCAATATCCTCCAGGATACCCGGGCCAGGTCGATTAGAAAGGGCCTGCTCGCAGAAGTGTTTTAGTGAGCGTTTGACAGTATGAGGGGTGTCGTTTGACCGCAGACCCAGTACCGGACGCAGGCAATGATCACCTTTATTTAACTAGGCAAGTCAGTTAAGAACAAATTCTTATTTTCAATGACGGCCTAGGAACAGTGGGTTAACTGCCTTGTCAGAGGCAGAGCGACAGATTTTTACCTTCAGCTCGGTGGATTTGACTTTGCAACCTTCCAGTTACTAGTCCACGCTCTAACACTAGGCTACCTTGCCGCCTATCTACACGCTAACCACTAGGCTACCTGCCGCCCCTCCACTCTAACCACTAGGCTACCTGCCGACCCTACACTCTAACCACTAGGCTACCTGCCGACCCTACACTCTAACCACTAGGCTACCTCCCGCCCCAGTTGTCCCAGTTTAGGTCACCTAATTGTACGAGCACTGAAGATAAATGGTTGGCAATCAATTCACACATGGTGTCCAGGGCACAGCTGGGGGATGAAGGTGGTCTGTAACAAGTGGCAACGGTGAGAGACAACTTTCTGGAAAGAAGGATATTTTAAAGTAGAAGCTCGAACTGTTTATGCACAGACCTGGATAGTATGACAGAACTCTGCGGGCTATCTCTGCAGTAGATTGCAACTCCGTCTCCTTTGGCAGTTCTATCTTGTCGGAAAATGTTATAGTTAGGGATGGAAATTTCAGGATTTTTGGTGGCCTTACTAAACCAGGATTCCGACACGGCTAGGACATCTGGGTTGGTAGAATGTGCTAATGCAGTGAATAAAACAAACTTAGGGAGGAGGCTTCTAATGGTAACATGCATGAAACCAAGGCTTTTACGGTTACATATGTCAACAAATGGGAGCGCCTGGGGAATGGGAGTGGAGCTAGGCGCTGCAGTGCCTGGATTAACCTTTTGGAACAGAGGAGGAGTAGGATAAGGGTACGGCTAAAGGCTATAAGAACTGGTCATCTAGTGCATTCGAAACAGAGAGTAAAAGGAGCAGGTTTCTGGGCGGGGAAGAATCGATTCAAGGCATAATGTACAAACAATGGCATGGTAGGATGTGAATACAGTTGAGGTAAACCTAGGCATTTAGTGACGAAGATAGAGGTTTTGTCTCTAGAGGCACCATTTTAACCAGGTGAGGTGGAACAAAAGGGTTAGCTGAGGCATATTGAGCGGGGCTGGAGGCTCTACAGTGAAATAAGACAGTAATCACTAACCAAAACAGCAATGGACATATTGACATTAGGAAGAGGCATGAGTAGCCGAGTGATCAATAAGGGTCCAGTGAGTAGCTAGGCGAGCTGGAGACACGGCGATTCAGACAGCTAGCAGGCTAGCAGAAGGGTATTAGGTGGATGTCGCGACGGAAGAGTCTGTTGTAGCCCCCTCAGACGGTTACGTCGGCAGCCCAGTCGTAATGGATCGGCAGGGTCCAGGCCAAATGGCAAAATAGGTATTGTGGCCCAAGAAATTGGTTGATGGAACTCTTCAGCTAACAGTCCAATTGAACAGTGTACCAGCGGTACTCCATATTGAACAGCGTACCAACGGTTCTCCATATTGAACAGTGTACCAACGGTCCTCCATATTGAACAGCGTACCAACGGTTCTCCATATTGAACAGTGTACCAACGGTTCTCCATATTGAACAGTGTACCAACGGTCCTCCATATTGAACAGTGTACCAACGGTACTCCATATTGAACAGTGTACCAACGGTACTCCATATTGAACAGTGTACCAACGGTCCTCCATATTGAACAGCATACCAACGGTACTCCATATTGAACAGCGTACCAACGGTTCTCCATATTGAACAGTGTACCAACGGTACTCCATATTGAACAGCGTACCAACGGTACTCCATATTGAACAGCATACCAACGGTTCTCCATATTGAACAGTGTCCAACCAGTACTCCACATTTGTACAGCGTACAACGGTACTCCAGTTGAACAGCATACCAACGGTTTCTCCATATTGACAGCGTACCAAGGTACTCCTATTGAACAGCGTACCAACGGTTCTCCATATTGAACAGTTGTACCAACGTACTCCATATTGAACAGCGTACAACGGTTCTCCATATTGACAGTGTACCAACAGTACTCCACATTGTACAGCGTACCAACGTACTCCATGTTTGAACAGCATACCAGGTTCTCCATATTGAACAGCATACCAACGTCTCATATTGAACAGCGTACCAACGGTTCTCCATATTGAACAGTGTACAACGGTACTCCCATATTGAACAGTGTACAACGGTCTCCATATTGAACAGCCGTACCAACGGTACTTCATAGTTGAACAGCGTACCACGGTCTTCCAATTGAACAGTTTACCAATGGTCCTCCTATTGAACAGTGTACCAACGGTCTCCATATTGAACAGCGTACCAACGGTACTCCATATTGAACAGCGTACCAACGGTTCTCCATATTGAACAGTGTACCAACGGTTCCTCCATATTGAACAGTGTACCAACGGTACTTCCATATTGAACAGTGTTACCAACGGTCCTCCATATTGAACAGGTTACAACGGTACTCCATATTGAACAGTGTACCAACGGTCCTCCATATTGAACAGCGTGTACCAACGGTACTCCATATTGAACAGTGTACCAACAGTACTCCACATTGTACAGCGTACCAACGGTACTCCATGTTGAACGGCATACCAGACGGTTGGTCTCTCCATATTGAACAGCGTACCAACGGTTCTCCATATTGGAACGTGTACCAACGGTACTCCATATTGAAACAGTGTACCAACGGTCCTCCATATTGAACAGCGTACCAACGGTACTCCATATTGAACAGCGTACCAACGGTCCTCCATATTGAACAGTTTAACATGGTCTCCATATTGAACAGTGTACCAACGGTTCTCCATATTGAACAGCGTACCAACGGTACTCCATATTGAACAGCGTACCAACAGTTCTCCATATTGAACAGTGTACCAACGGTCCGTCCATATTGAACAGTGTACCAACGGTACTCCATATTGAACAGTGTACAACGGTCCTCCATATTGAACAGTGACCAACGGTTCTCCATATTGAACAGCATACCAACGGTACTCCATATTGAACAGCGTACCAACGGTTCTCCATATTGAAACAGTACATCAACGGTTCTCCATATTGAACAGCATACCAACGTTCTCCATATTGAACAGCGTACAACGGGTCTCCATATTACATACGAGCGGTACCTCATATTGAACAGTTTCCAACAGTACTCCATATTGCACAGCATACCAACGGTACTGCCATATTGCAGCAGATACCAACAAACCTCCAACAACCCGTCCGTTCCAATATATCCTCCAAACACCCGGCTTCTCGAGCGTTATCACTTAATAGTGCACCACTCTTACAATACAATTTCTATAGAAATAAAATGCATGAGTTGTGTCCGGATACCCATACTAAGTATTGTATACTAAATACTTATGAGTACACTGGTGTATACTTCGAATTTTGGCATATGAAGTGCAACATCCGGGAACTTTTGGCAAACTAAACTATCCATACTATGACCAATACACACACTACATACTCAATTTACGGTTAGTATAAGTATTTGAACACAGCTATTGTCTTGATGCAATATCCGTATCCATCTAGCTCTGCTCGTGGCCAAGCAAACCTTTGTTTCATAATGATGCCAGCATGATTTTATCACAACAGGAAAGGCATAAAACAATAACAAAACCTTGAGGGATGAAATGAGAAATGTGCTGATTTCAATCGCATCATGATCACACAAAACCACAGCCACAGAACATGGAGAAACCCATGTGCTGATTTCAATCGCATCATGATCACACAAACCACAGCCACAGAACATGGAGAAACCCATGTGCTGATTTCATACAATCATGATCACACAAAACCACAGCCACAGAACATGGAGAAACCCATGTGCTGATTTCAATCGCATCATGATCACACAAAACCACAGCCACAGAACATGGAGAAACCATGTGCTGATTCAATCGCATCATGATCACACAGACCACAGAACAGAGAAACCCAGCATATTCATCCAACGGAAATGTTGTATTTGTTTTGAAATGTTGCATGCATGGCACACTTGAAAATAAAACAATGAACTATTTGAGCGAAGCAAACCAAAGACACTGTTTCACTTAGTTTATTCCCATAATTCTATTTAGTGCATCAGTTATCACTTGATTTAGTCCTTAAAATGAATTGAAGTAATTAAGAAATTAACAAACAGTGAATCACATAATGTCTCCTAACAGCACAATTCATGCAGATAAATACAATACAAAACACTTCTATTCATGAGATTCCACAGAAAATCGTTCTATAAAAATCTAAACAAAACTCAGTATATCCAGTATATTAAGAAATGAAGATTCCAAAAGCCATAAATGTCTGAAAAAGTGAAGTGTATTATAACAATTGAACGTAAGATAATGAAGACTGGGGGGTAAGAGAGGAGAGAACGGGGAGGAGAGACGGAGAGGGAAGACAGAAAGGAGGAGACAGAGAGGAGGAGACAGAGAGAGGAGAGAGAAAGGAGAGACAGTGAGGAGAGAGATAGGAGAGACAGAGATGAAGTGACAGAGAGTAGAAAGAGAGGAGAGACAGACAGGAGAAGCCAGAAAGGAAAGACAGAGAGGAGAGAAGAGAGGATGAGACGAGAGGAGGGAGAGACATAGAGGAGGGAGAGACAGAAAGGATGAGACAGAGAGGAGAGACAGAGAGGAGGAGACAGAATGAGAGATAAGAGAGGAGAGACATAGAGGAGGGAGAGACAGAGAGGAGAGAACAGAGAGGAGAGACAGAGAGGAAGAGAGGAGAAGAAGAGAGGGGAGACAGAGAGGAGGAGAGAGAGGAGAGACAGAGAGAAAAGACAGAGAAGAGAGACATAGAGGAGGGAGAGACAGAGAGGATGAGAGAGAGGAGAGACTATAGGAGGGAGAGACAGAGAGATGAGCAGAGAGGAGAGACATAGAGGAGGGAGAGACAGAGAGGATGAGACAGAGAGGAGAGACATAGAGGAGGGAGAGACAGAGAGGATGAGCGAGGAGGAGAGGGGTCAAAATATATTTTTAGCAAAGATTGACCTACGTTTCATCTTTACAGAAAAAAAGGATGAGACAGAGAGAGAGACGAGAGGAGGGAGAGACAGAGAGGATGAGACAGAATGGAGAGAGAGAGAAGACAGAGAGGAAGACAGAGAGGAGAGAACAGAGAGGAGGGAGAGACAGAAAGGATGAGACAGAGAGGGGGAACAGAGAGGAGAAGACAGAGAGGAGAGACAGAATGGAGAGACAGAGGAGAGACATATAGGAGGGAGAGACAGAGAGGAGGGAGAGAGAAGAGGAGAGTCAAAAATATATTTTTAGCAAAGATTGGCCTACGTTTCCATCTTTACAGAAAACGTGTTGTGATTGAAGCTCTGGATTTGCTATGCTGCATTTTTTAAACAGAAATAGCAGAGATGTGCTTTGGAAATAGCAACTTGGATTAAACATGACGCTGTTATCTTTTCCGTGCCATGTAGCCTACTACTGAATATGGTGTAAATGTGTGCTTAGATATGTCACCTTCTTGTGAAGAAGCACAATGATTTTTGGCACCTGAACAGGTAAAATCATTTGGGCCCTGGACATTGATTATGAGTCAGATTTAGTCAATTTTCAGACAAACGAGGAGTAATATAACATAGCATGTAAGGATATTTATAATATATAATATTATCATATTTATAAATAGTTTTTTAAACACATGATACATAAATGAAGAGGTAAGGATTACAGATATGATTTCTGAAAGCAAGTGGATTTGTTCATGGTTAAGTGTAAAGGCTGAGATATGTCAGTATGTTGACACACACCCTTTCCTGGAAGTAGAATATTCTACAAATATGTAAGCGGGTGCATGCACATCAGGTGTGTGTCTTGAACGTATCTCACCCCAGGACTCATATGGTAGAAGGGAGATTTTCTGGCGTCCGGATTGGATCCATGTAGAAACTGTCTCATTACGGAGAATATCCTACCTCCAGATACAGTTGAAGTCTGAAGTTTACATACACTTAGGTTGTAGTTTGTAGGCCAATCCGTTCGGACGCTACAGACGTTATCGTGAGAAAGCCGAATTTCGGGATGTCTCATGGTCTGACAAAAACTGCTCTAGAGCTGCCACCTATGACCGCAGATGCGGAAGGGCGATATCGGCAGATATGAGAGATTGAGATGCAGCCCATGCAGCCCATGCAAAACACTGTAGCTTAAACAGACAGATTTTGCTGGGGATTTTTTTTGGGGGGGGGTAGTTACAGTCTAGATACATCGCTGCAACTCTCGTACAAAGTCGGGAGAGGCGAAGGTCGAGAGCCATGCGTCCTCTGAAACACGACCCTGCCAAGCCGCACTGCTTCTTGACACACTGCTCACTTAACCCGGAAGCCAGCCACACCTACGTGTGGGAGMAAACACCGTACAGCTGGTGACCAAAGTCAGAGTGCATGCACCTGGCCCGCCACAAGGAGACGCTAGAGCTCGATGGGACAAGGACATCCTGGCCAGCCAAACCCTCCTCTGTCCCGGACGATGCTGGCTAATTGTGCGCCGCCTCATGGGTCTCCCGGTCACTGCCGGCTGCAACACAGCCCGGGATCGAACCCGGGTCCGTAGTGATGCCTCTAACACTATGATGCAGTGCCATAGACCGCTGGCTCCAATCGGGAGGCTAATGGGGCATTTGTTGTTATATTCATTAGATGTTCGATCATTGTAGGCCAAGGCTTAATTTGATTCAAATACTACATGCCAATCCCTCAGCCATAGTTATAACAGGCAATATCCACTCTGCTCCGTTCAGAATCAATAGAAGCAGCAAACAAGGCAATCCAAATTCCTTTGCTATTCTTATTATTACTTGCCCAGGAAATTTGTCAATCTAAGGAAATAACACCAAATGCCATAAAATCTACAGTTCACTTCATCTCATTATACYCAGATTATATTTTACTATATTTATACAATGTTTCTCAATTGCTCCCAAACGCATTGAAGATCATACATAACTCCAGCTTCATCTTAAATTATTTTAAAAAATGAATCTTTAACAAATCTGCTCTACTGTATCTCAAGACCCCAATGGAGGTCTCCATCTCTACTTATGGAATCCCAGTCGTTTCCCATTTTCATACTTGGAAGTAGCTTTATTTCCTTCAATAAATAAAACCAGAAACATTACCAGAACGCTCAAATCAATTCAATGCGTCCTCAGTAGATGGAATAATATCCCAGCTGCTTTATTAAACCAACAGAAAATATATTGTCAAAATTAATGTATTGCCATACCTGAATTTATGTAGTTCAATGCTTCCCACAGCTTCCCTTCTGGCTATTGGAATACATTTAATAATAATGAATTTCAAACTATACATGGCAAGTTAAGCCTGGATTAAATTCACTCATTTAGAAAGAGTGAATGACATAGGAGAACTATCCGAACCAGACGTTAAGCCACTAGCGTTTCACCCTGTCCCATATTGGTTTAGACATGATTCTTCTGCCCCCTAAATGATTACAGAGATAAATATGGTGTCTGGAAGAGGTGGTCTTCATTGATATATTCCTTAAACAATGTAAACTACTCTTTGGTTCTATTATTGCTCATGCAATTTCTATTTAGTGAAAAATGTAAAAAACAATGTAACTGGGATTTCAAATGGCATACCCATACTCCAATATTTCACAATAATGCCTTGCGATGTCTTTTGCATCCCCCCAGTGGTCCAAATGTGGAATCCGTACCCTTATCAATCATGGACAGTAATGGTTTGAGAAAATTTGATGATTTGAAAGATACATACACATTACCAGGTAAATAATGTTTTCTATATTTCCTACTTAGGTCAGCTATGCTGGSCAATGGAGTCCCTTGGGAAACCCAACTTCCGAACCATCCAACAATGGGATTTATACATTTTCTGGGCTCCCAAAAGAACTGATCTATATAATATATTAACAACTTTTGGAGAGCTCATATTCTGAGCTAGCCATTTCATAAAGTATGATCCACAGATCTAAGTGAATCTGAACAAACCTGTAGTCCTTTACTGCAGTCAAATGAATAGTGGCCTCATGGTTGGAATGTTATTCATATTTTTTAATAATTAATACACTTTTTTTAAACAGTCGAAGATCTGGTGTCTCTATGACAGTGGGTTTTGGTATAGTATGGTATATCGTCTTCTGTGATGTATAGAACGTGTAATATTGGGATGTAAACTCAAAATTGAATAATGCATGGTACAGGTGACTTCTTTTTTTATAATCCCTGTAACCATGTGGGTGAGGTGTATAGTGTTTAAGACTACCAAGAYTCACTCTGTGTGATCCTGATTTAGACAACTTCAGTAAAAGGTTCACAGTAACAGAATATTGACAAATATGACCTTGGCATCCCGTAATRCYAACCATTCATTTGTTGTTCACAGACTGTATTTAACACCATGGAAATATTTTAGGATGAAATTGCCTCCAACTTCCAATTGTTCACTATGCACCTCTATATCAGATAGGAACAATAGGTTGTGGTTTATCTTTGTATGCAGTTCTTTGATTGTTTTTTTTTTAACCTGTAACCCTATCTCTGAAAAAAATGACTAAAGTAAACAAAAGGTTGGTCACAAAACAAAGTGAAGCAGACCTGGAAAGTTTTGGATATTCCTTTTGCATAGGTTACGTTGTTTCTGCATAAACAGGATGGCTGCTAACGCCTGTAGAGAACAAGAGAGGACACACATAACATGCTATTGTAAATACAGCTTTTTTTCCATTATCTCATTCATCCTTCAGTTGACTACATTGAAGTCTTCAGTTGACAACATTATTCTGCCCGAAAAACAAGCAAGACTACTTCCATTTAGCTATATGTACAGCAAATTGGGTTGGGTGCATATACTCAGTGTTTCTGAGATGTAGTGATAGCTTTCGGCGCAGTCAATGATGTGTTTGCTAGCTAAGTGCTAGTAGCTAAGCTAACCACTAAGTAGGGCAACCAAAAGTGTGTTGAAGAAAGCTGTATATATGTTCAGTATGGCATGATGGGATATGTTCAGTGCCTGACACTTCCTGGTAGCGTTGGGCACAGTCAATGATGTGTTTGCTAGCTAAGTGCTAGTAGCTAAAGTGCATTGTCAAGTTATCCAGTCTCCTTGAGTTAACGCCCGCACGTAAATAGTATCACTTTAAGTGCTGTACCTGGAAATAAAAGCCACCAGGACACTTAACATGAAGATTCTATAGGTTTGTGACGAGTGAGAAATTGTGGTCATTATACGCCCTGCTATAACAGTGTGACCAACCGGCTATCAAACCCAGGTTGTCCCTGTGCCTCAACACTATTCGCCCACTGGGCATCCTAAGGTCCCAGGCAAGGTTACATATGACATATTTCACCAAATTGGTTGTTTGTATTATTTCTGTGTTATGTTAAAAACCGTGAAAGAGATGGTTTGGGGAAATGCAGGCAGTCATGTTACCTAACCTAACCTGGTATATCCCTCACGTTACCTAACCTGGTATATCCCTCACGTTACCTAACCTAACCTGGTATATCACTTATGTTACCTAACCTAACCTGGTATATCACTCACGTTACCTAACCTGGTATATC
>NW_019942725.1:237931-250019 GCF_002910315.2 Salvelinus sp. IW2-2015 | reverse complement strand
GTTACCTAACCTAACCTGGTATATCACTTATGTTACCTAACCTAACCTGGTATATCACTCATGCTACTTAACCTAACCTGGTATATCACTCACGTTACCTAACCTGGTATATCACTCATGTTACTTAATAACCTAACCTGGTGTATCTGCTGCCCCAAATGTGTTGCAAGGAACTGTGATGCTGTAAAACCTTGTAGGAAAAATTTACTTTCATTCATTGTTATGTATGTCAATTGTATGTCCTCATTTGTCCTTTATTCAGGAGTCCTCATAAACCTAGTGACCTGACTAGTGCCAAGAGTCTTAAAAATACCTTGAGGTCCCCTGGTAACAAGGAACTTACAAAGACACAGAGKCACTCTAGTCACGTTAAAAATGTAGGTGATTGGACTTCCACTATTTGTACTTGAGTACCCCTGAATTAGAGGCATGCAACATGCCGCATGGCGATCACCGTAAAAGGAGGATCCAAACATGCATTCACACTCATGTTTCCTTTGAGAAGCAGCAACTATTTAAAAGTGGTTTAGAATTGTAGAGGCAGAATGTTGACATAATTCCATAAGTATCAATACAGTAGCTGTATGTATATGAAAAAAAAAACTAAATGTTATAAAAACTCAATAAAACAAGGAACTTTTACAATGTGAGATTTTTTAAATAGGGAAAACTAATGTCCTAGGCATTCTGCCAGGAAATACAACTAAGTTACCGATGCTTAGATAATACAATACATAATAACAATCTTGAGAACTCCATTTCCAAGAGAGCATCACTGAAATTACGGTGTGAGAGAAGAAATGTCCCATTATTTTTAGACTTTTAAACAGCTTGAAGTTTCGCTACACCTATCTTGGTACATAACATTTCTGAACCAAACTAAAGCAACTTAGAACCTCTGAAGTTGAAAATCTCTATTTAAGAACGACCTTACTTAGCTAGCTAAGAAAATAAAGAAATGTTTACTTCCCACTTCGCAAGGGAGCTTCAAACTTCACCGCTACAAATTACACCACGCTAACTCAGTACACAACCATTCTAATTTAAACAAAAGAGGTTTGAAAAATCTCAATTTAAGCACAGCCTTCTAAACTGCCTAATATCTTTGAAATAAAATGGCTACTTGACATTCCGCACACTGGTTCTCCCTCTATCCATCCTTCTGTAGTGACACAGTGGCAGATGGCTAGAGCCGGCTGGGGCTCCGCTGAAGCTCTGAGTAATGTTCCATCACAGCTCACCTGATAAAGGCTTGTGTTGTCTTTTCTCTTTCCTCTACGTCAGGCCAGCGAGAGGAATTAAAGAGAAATTATAGCCGGTGATTAGTATGTGCTAACTTGGTTTCCATCTCTTTGGAGAGAGAGAGAGAGAGAGAGAGAGAGCGAGAGAGAGAGAGAGAGAGAGAGAGAGAGCGAGAGAGAGAGAGAGAGAGAGAGAGATTATGTGGACATGACTGGACATGTTCCCCTGTTGTCTCTCTGAGAGGAAGGAGAGGAACAGGAAGAAGAGGGTGAGGAATATCAACATACTGTCCATGTATGCCAGACTTTCAAACAAATTCCTGAGTTAAAGTGAGGTATGGTACATATTGTAAAACACAGGGAGTGAAAGTTCCATTCACTGAAATGTCGTAGATGTCAGTTTAAACCGCTATTTATTCTGCCATCGTAGTTTCCTGTGAACTTGACTGGGGAAGCTTTGTAATTGTTTTAGGATTGTCGCATGATGAATAGATTTAGGACGAAACATCTTGTTGCTTGTTGTAATCAAAAAACGAAGATTAATGACCTCAGTATCTCTGTAACACAATATTACAGACAGAATCATCTGGCGTTTCAGAATCTTTATAATACAAATTAATGATCACATCAACCAGGCAAGTCCTGCTGAAATCTGTAGAATGACATTTCTTAAGGCTTCGTTTGAACACCTTAGTTAATTTATGACAAAGCCATTACTCAAGGCGAAGGAAATTAAGAAGTTCTACCATTATCCTGAGGTAAAAAGGAATAGGTAAAACACATTTTTCATTGTCAGTATAACAGTCATTATGGAATGTAATCTGCATTATTGGCAAAAGCATTAGCCACCAGGTCAGGTTCTCCTGTTGTTCCACTAATCTTAGTCACCAGGACAGGTTCTCCTGTTGTTCCACTAGCCTTTGCCACCAGGTCAGGTTCTCTTGTTGTACCGCTAGTCTTAGTCACCAGGTCAGGTTCTTAGTCACCAGGTCAGGTTCTCCTGTTGTACCACTAGTCTTAGTCACCAGGTCAGGTTCTCCTGTTGTTCCACTAATCTTAGTCATCAGGACAGGTTCTTAGTCACCAGGTCAGGTTCTCTTGTTGTACCGCTAGTCTTAGTCACCAGGTCAGGTTCTTAGTCACCAGGTCAGGTTCTCCTGTTGTACCACTGGTCTAAGTAACCAGGACAGGTTCTAAGTCACCAGGTCAGGTTCTCCTGTTGTACCATTAGTCTTAGCCACTACTATATTAAATGTGATCATTTGTTCAAATAACGGAAGCTCTACCTCTTTTATCAGGCTGGGATTTGAGTGAGTCCATCATTTCATCCAAGGCAATACATATACGGTTAAATCACATATGAACATGAAATAGTGAGTGGACAACATCACTAACTACTGCTAGATATAATTTCAAACAGACGTGACTAACGAGGAGAAGGGTTTCAAATACAACAAGTCAATGAGTTACACTCAGATCACTCTTTCAATATGCGTAGAGAAACATGCTATCATGAAAGTTAATGGTCCAATGCAGATGTTTTTTTCCCCCCTGTACACAGCCCATCTGTAAATAGCACACCCAACTACCTCATCCCCATATTGTTATTTATTTCATTTTTTTGTTGTTGCTATTTTTCACCCTATTATCTCTACTTGCACATCATCATCTACACATCTATCACTCCAGTGTTAATCTGCTAAATTGTAATTATTTCGACTCTATGGCCTATTTTTTGCCTACCTCCCTAATCTTACTACATTTGCGTACATATACTTTAATCTGTTGTGTTATTGACTGTACGGTTTTGTTTATTCCATGTGTAACTCTGTGTTGTTGTATGTGTCGAACTGCTTTGCTTTATCTTGGCCAGGTCGCAGTTGTAAATGACAACTTGTTCTCAACTGGCATACCTGGGTAAATAAAGGTGAAATAAAACATTTCAAATAATAATATCAAATCATTTCTGGGTAACAATTAAGTACCTTACTGTGATTCAGCCACCCTAGTCATACTGTTCTCTCTGCATGGCAAGCGGTACCGGAGCGCCATGTCTAGGTCCAAGAGGCTTCTAAACAGCTTCTACCCCCAAGCCATATGACTCCTGAACATCTAGTCAAATGGCTACCCAGACTATTCACATTGCCCCCCCCCCCCCCCCCACCACCACCACTGCCACTCTCTATTGTCATCTATGCATAGTCACTTTAATTAACTCTACCTACATGTACATACTACCTCAACCGTACATTGACTCTGTACCGTAATACCCTGTATATAGCCTCCACACCCCCCTGTATATATGTTATTTTTTACCGCTCCTCTTGAATTACTTGTTACTTTTATCTCTATTCTTATCCATATTTTTTTTAACTGCCTATCGTTAGGGGCTCATAAGTAAGCATTCACTGTAAGGTCTACACCTGTTGTATTCGGCGCATGTGACTAATACCATTTGATTTGATTTGATTGTTTTAATTAAACGGTCAAAAGAACAAAAAAACAATTGCTTCTTAGCAAAGAACTGTGCTAGGACTGTCTGCATTGGGAGGGGAAAACTGAAAACTAGCTGTTATTGGCAGAGAGGTTCGGGAACTCTCTTTCTTATTGGTTATTAACAAATGTTCCGCATGGTGATGTCACCAGCTAGGCCCGAAACTCCATCCCTCCAAAACAGGCTGAAATTTCAGTTCTTATATTAAAAGGGCGCTATCATAATTTTCACAATCCCAGTATTATTCCAACCTCAGAGAATGGATATATAATAAAACACAGGGAAATCACGTTTTTTGACAGTACTTGGCCTTTAAGGTCATATCTTTAATGATGTGCATGGATTGTGGCGATGCATCGTCCGTGTTCATTAACACCAAGGCTGCGCCCCAAAAGGCACCCTATTTCCTATGTACTGTAGTGCACATAGCGCCATAGGTCTCTGGTCAAAAGGAGTGCACTATTTATCGAATAGGGTGCAATTTGGGACGCATGCCGAGGTAAAGATATTACTCACCATTCTCTGACTCATTACCTCTAGTCTCTCGATATTAGTCATGAAACCACATACAGTGCATTCGGAAAGTATTCAGGGGGACTTTGGTCCTCTTTTTCGATGGCCGTGACAGCCCCAGAGTCTGCAACACTACTAAGCAAAAGGCACCACAAGCAAAGCGGCACCATGAAGACCAAGGAGCTCTCCAAACAGGTCAGGGACAAAGTTGTGGAGAAGTACAGATCAGAGTTGGGTTATAAAAAAATATCCGAAACTTTGAACATCCCATGGAGCACCAATAAATGCGTCGTTTAAAAATGGAGCGAATATGGCACCATAACAACAAATCTGCCAATAGGTTGGACTGACTAAACAGGATGCAAATGGTGGTAAGACATCATGGACATTATGTTACTTAACTTGTCTATTCTACTCTACATGTTATTTTTAGGATATGATTTGGGATACCTTTCACTTTTTTTATAGTATATCAACAATATGTTTTTACCGTGAATGTGGTCTCCGTTGACGTAGGAACTTTGCTTTTAAACTGTACAGTCGTGGCCAAAAGTTTTGAGAATGACACAAATATTAATTTCCACAAAGTTTGCTGCTTCAGTGTCTTTAGAATTTTTGTCAGATGTTACTATGGATACTGAAGTAGAATTACAAGCATTTCATAGGTGTCAAAGGCTTTTATTGACAATTACATGAAGTTGAGGTCTTTTTCAGACCTCTGCAATCCCCCCTGGCATGCTGTCAATTAACTTCTGGTCCACATCCTGACTGATGGCAGCCCATTCTTGCATAATCAATGCTTGGAGTTTGTCAGAATTTGTGGGTTTTTGTTTGTCCACCCGCCTCTTGAGGATTGACCACAAGTTCTCAATGGGATTAAGGTCTGGGGAGTTTCCTGGCCATGAACACAAAATATCAATGTTTTGTTCCCCGAGCCATTTAGTTATCACTTTTGCCTCATGGCAAGGTGCTCCATCATGCTGGAAAAGGCATTGTTTGTCACCAAACTGTTCCTGGATGGTTGGGAGAAGTTGCTCTCAGAGGATGTGTTGTTACCATTCTWTATTCATGGCTGTGTTCTTAGGCAAAATTGTGAGTGAGCCCTTGGCTGAGAAGCAACCCCACAAATTAATGGTCTCAGGATGCTTTACTGTTGGCATGACACAGGACTGATGGTAGCGCTCACCTTGTCTTCAACATAAAAGCTTTTTTACAGATGCCCCAAACAATCAGAAAGGGGACTCATCAGAGAAAATGACTTTACCCCAGTCCTCAGCAGTCCAATCCCTGTACCTTTTGCAGAATATCAGTCTGTCCCTGATGTTTTTCCTGGAGAGAAGTGGCTTCTTTGCTGCCCTTCTTGACACCAGGCCATCCTCCAAAATTCTTCGCCTCACTGTGCGTGCAGATGCACTCACACCTGCCTGCTGCCATTTCTGAGCAAGCTCTGTACTTGTGGTGCCCCGATCCCGCAGCTGAATCAACTTTAGGAGATGGTCCTGGTGCTTGCTGGACTTTCTTGGGCGCCCTGAAGCCCAAGAAAGCTCTCCTTGAAGTTCTTGATGATCCGATAAATTGTTGGTTTAGGTGCAATCTTACTGGCAGCAATATCCTTGCCTGTGAAGCCCTTTTTGTGCAAAGCAATGATGACGGCACGTGTTTCCTTGCAGGTAACCATGGTTGACAGAGGAAGAGCAATGATTCCAAGCACCCTCCTTTTGAAGCTTCCAGTCAGTTACTCGAACTTAATCAGCATGACAGAGTGATCTCCAGCCTTGTCCTCGTCAACACTCACACCTGTGTTAACGAGAGAATCACTGACATGTCAGCTGGTCCTTTTGTGGCAGGACTGAAATGCAGTGGAAATGTTTTTTTGGGGAATCTGTTCATTTGCATGGCAAAGAGGGACTTTGCAATTAATTGCAATTCATCTGATCACTCTTCATAACATTCTGGAGTATATGTAAATTGCCATCATACAAACTGAGGCAGCTGACTTTGTGAAAATGTATATTTGTGTCATTCTCAAACCTTTTGGCCACAACTGTACATTGCTCTCAAAGTGTAAGAAGCTAGAAGCATCAACAGGAGGAGGAGCTAGCAGCAGCAGGAGGAGGAGGAGCTAGCAGGAGGAGGAGCTAGCAGGAGGAGGAGCGAGCAGCAGGAGGAGGAGGAGCTAGCAGGAGGAGGAGTGAGCAGCAGCAGGAGGAGGAGCTAGCAGGAGAAGGAGGAGGAGCAAGCAGCAGCAGGAGGAGGAGCTAGCATGAGAAGGAGGAGGAGCAAGCAGCAGCAGAAGGAGCTAGCAGCAGAAGGAGGAGCTAGCAGCAGCAGGAGGAGGAGTGGGAAAGCAGCAGGAGGAACTAGTAGCTGAAGGAGGAGGAGCTAGCAGCAGYAGGAGGAGCTAGCAGCAGCAGGAGGAGGAGTGGGAAAGCAGCAGGAGGAACTAGTAGCTGAAGGAGGAGGAGCTAGCAGCAGYAGGAGGAGCTAGCAGCAGCAGGAGGAGGAGTGGGAAAGCAGCAGGAGGAACTAGTAGCTGAAGGAGGAGGAGCTAGCAGGAGGAGGAGTGAGCAGCAGCAGGAGGAGCTAGCAGGAGGAAGAGGAGGAGCTAGCAGCATCAGGATGAACTAGTAGGTGAAGGAGGAGGAGCTAGCAGCAGAAGGAGGAGCTAGCAGCAGCAGGAGGAACTAGTAGCTAAAGGAGGAGGGGCTAGCATGAGAAGGAGGAGGAGCAAGCAGTAGCAGAAGGAGCTAGCAGAAGGTAGAGTGAAAGTAAGCAGGGCTTTGAAGACTGGCTAGGTTGTGATATGCCATTTCAACATGCCTAATTATGCCAAACAAGTGGGATGTACAATGACTCCCTAAATCCAGCCTATTTCATATCTAGTGCACTACTTTTGACGGGGCCCATAGAGCTTCCATTTGGAACACGGAGCCATTTGGGACACAAGGGGTTAGCAGATTTGCACATTGCAATGTTCTCTCTTTTCCAGGGTTTTCTTGGAAAATGAGAACATGTGAAGAGATATGGAGGCGGATGAAAGGAGAGATGTTGACAGAATATTGTAAAACATTACATGAAAATAATCTAAATAATGCTTCAGCAAAACTGTACATACTTTACCAAGCAACAAACATATTGAGATAGAAGTGGTAAGAATAGCAATGTCTATGTTTAACACCTTTAACGTAATCCACTGTTCTCACACAACAAAGCACGTACAGCAATCTGAATTCCAGCCCCAGCTAACACACAACATTGTCACAACGTTACCGTAAGGTGGTATTATCGTAGTAATGTGACATCACCTCGTTAAACCATCTTGGTTTAACAACAAGAGCCTTCATCAAACAAGATTTGGTTGCATTGAAAGGCAAATTAAACCCAGCCAGGGAGGGTGACGCAACACAACAGATCTAATCTGTCCCACACTGCGCTGTGTGTTTGTGTGTGTGTCTGTGTGTGCAAACCAAACCAGAACAAACAACCCAGTGACAGGGCACATGCCCTTAGAACAAGGGTCGGCAACAGTCTTTTGGGGGTGCCTGATTGGTGTCACACTATTTCTCCATCCCTAGCAAACATAGCTGATGAATCAAATTGCATTCTAAACAGAAGATCAGGATTAGGTGATTATTGGAGTCAGGTGTGTTAGCTGGGGCTGGGGCAAAACTGTGACACATCAACTTCCACACCAAACGGAAAGCACATAAATGTTGCCACAGGTTCCAGGATCGCGTCGGTCAATGTCTGCGATAGTATCGTTCACCTGTTCAACGTATCAATCCCAGTCCCAAAGTGCAGGTGCCTGACTTTCAAGCTCTGACATCAGACTTTTTGAAATTCCTCAATTCATGTCGCTGCAATTGTGAGGACAGCAATTCAAATCTTTGTTTTTAAAAGCTGTAAACAGAGCTAATAATTTCAACAATAATTTTGTATTTTCTTTGCAGCTCTAAATTGAGCTCATTCTGCCGAACAGTTTTGTTCGTCTAAAAAGCTAAATCTAACAGCACACTTTGTCCTCCAACTGCTCATATTCAACATCTTTTGATTCCAGAAGCTCTTTGATTTCAAATAACAGATCCCTAAATCTCTGCAGGAATTTACCTCTACTAAGCCACCTTACATCCGTGTGTTGCAAAAGGTCTGTGTGTCAAGCTTCACTTTCTTCCATTTGAGACCTTCTGGCCCGAATCAAATTCACGATTTTGAACACGATATCCATGACAGCTTTCATATTCAGCATTTTACCACACAAGGCCCCTTAATGGATTATGTAGTGGTAATTGAAGAATGCCTGGAAAGTCCTGATCACTTTTGCAAAGGGCAATAAACCCATTGATGCGGCCGGTCAAGTTTGTGAATGGGAAGCTGAGTGCTGGTAATAAACCCATTGATGCGGCCGGTCAAGTTTGTGAAATGGAAGCTGCAGTGTGATAAATAACCATTGAGCGGCCGGTCAGTTTGTGAATGGGAAGCTGAGTGCTGGTAATAAACCCATTGATGCGGCCGGTCCAAGTTTTTGTGAATGGGAGCTGAGTGCTGATAATACACCATTGATGCAGGCCGGTCAAGTTTGTGAATGGGAAGCTGAGTGCTGATAATAAAGCATTGATGCGGCCGGTCAAGTTTGTGAATGGGAAGCGAGTGCTGATTAATAAGTCATTGATGCGGCGTCAGTTGTGAATGGGAAGCTGAGTGCTTGATAATAACCCATTGATGCGGACCGTTCAAGTTTGTGAATGGGAAGCTGAGTGCTGTAATAACCATTGATGCGGCCGGTCAAGTTTTGTGAATGGGAAGCTGAGGTTGCTGAATAATAAAGTCATTGATGCGGCCGGTCAAGTTTGTGAATGGGAAGCTGAGTGCTGGTAATAAAGTCATTGATTGCCAGAAAAAATGTCCTCCTCTTTAAGTGTTCCATTTCAACGATATGACTTTGAGCAGTTTTTTCTTTGACGTCATATCTTCTGACATCGTTCTGACGAAAACGCACAACTGAGAATGTGTCAATCACGTCTATCGACTCGTCAAATTGAAGCGAAAAGAACACACTCATCTATGTATTAAAATTAAAAAAATGCTCCCTCAAATCCTCATCCATCATTTCACAGCGCCGTGTAACAGTATTTCTGGATAGCTGATCATCTTTAGTAACGGAATTATTTCTGATATATTTTTGAAATCATCAAACAATAATACGGCTGCCTCTAAAAAGGATTCTGTTACCATTTCTCCATCCAGGAATGGTTGCTTGTGCTTCGCTAGTATGCGACTCACCCGGAATGATGCAATCATGGCTGACTTTTGATTTTGAGCTGGACCTTGTAAAGATCGATTGTTGGGCAGCTACTGTAGTTGAGACTTCCACTCCGTCACTTTTCTCGTACGTAGTTCACTTTTAGCTGTAAAAGTCACTTTCATATTTCTTGTGAACCGTTTAAAAATGCCTCTCGACATTTCCCTTCTTAGCAAGAAGCTACGTTTGAATGGCAGATCAGACACACACATTTTGAATTTGTTGAGGTGAAACAATGATCTTCCTCCCACTCTCTGGGAAAATGGTAGATGTTTGGTTTCTTGCTGCTTGGTTCAGCAGTTATAATAAATACGTAACCGCAACTTCATGGGGGAAAAAACATAGTAAAAAAACAACTACCACTGGAACAACAAAGAATATTCCGTTACAGGCCTGTTACAGGTCTCGCAAGCGTGTAAATGTAAACGTACTAACTGCAGACGGTTGCTATGGTAGCGACAGTTTGGAAAACAAATGTAGCAACTATAGTGCCGCGGGTTGGTACAATTCTATGTCAATTAAGCCGTTTTTTTTTATATTTTGGCTGTGCAGTAATATTCGAGAAAGAAGCTAACCTGTAAGCAAAGCATACGGTGCTTCAGAACTGTGAACGTCGTTATTTTCAAGCAGACTCGAAGGTAATGCTGTGAATGTCCAAAATTATATATTTTTTCTGTGCATACATTTTTAAAACTTTCATGCGGTCTACTAGAAAGAAGTTTGCGACCGACCAATCAACCACGATCGATGTCCTGGGCACCAATGCCCTAGAGGACCAGACTAGAACAAGCAGCCCAGTGACAGGGCAGATGCACCTAGACAACCAGGCCAAGTAACTTAGTGACAGGGCAGATTTCCCCCTGCAGTAGGTTGTCTCTGCCATTCTAGAGGGAGAACTGCATATTTGCTCTTCCATAATGAAGGCAGCACAGATGTATATTTTCTCTGCCACTCTAGAAGGTAGAGTATGCAAGTAGCCTTGCTCATATCATCACATGTGAGAAAGGAAGCAGCTTTAGACTGGTCCTGAAGCAGTGACCAGGCTCATATGAACGGCTCATTGGAGCAGGAGCCTATCTCCTGTTACTGTAGTGTGAGGCAGCATGATGTACCAGGACACCCCCCTGGACAGGACACTAGTCTATCTCCTGTTACTGTAGTGTGAGGCACGCCATGATGTACAGCCACCCCCTGGACAGGACACTAGTCTATCTCCTGTTACGGTAGTGGTGAGGCGCATGCAATGTACCAGGACACCCCGGCCGACCAGGACACTAGTCTATTCCTGTTACGTTAGTGTGAGGCAGCATGACTGTACCAGGACACCCCCTGGACGGACACTAGTCTACTCCTGTTACTGATGTGAGCAGCATGATGTACCAGGACACCCCCTGGACAGGACACTAGTCTATCTCTGTTACTGTAGTGTGAGGCAGCATGATGTACCAGGACCCCCCTGGACAGGACACTAGTCTATCTCCCTGTTACTGTAGTGTGAGGCAGCATGATGTACCAGGACCCCCCCTGGACAGGACACTAGTCTATCTCCTGTTACTGTAGTGTGAGGCAGCCATGATGTACCAGGACACCCCCCTGGACAGGACACTAGTCTATCTCCTGTTACTGTAGTGTGAGGCAGCATGATGTACCCGGACACCCCCCTGGACAGGACACTAGTCTATTTCCTGTTACTGTAGTGTGAGGCAGCATGATGTCCAGGACACCCCTGGACAGGACACTAGTCTATCTCCTGTTACTGTAGTGTGGAGGCCAGCATGATGTACCAGGACACCCCCTGGACAGGACACTAGTCTATCTCCTGTTACTGTAGTGTGAGGCAGCATGATGTACCAGTAACAACCCCTGGACAGAGGACACTAGTCTATCTCCTGTTACTGTAGTGTGAGGCCAGCATGATGTACAGGACACCCCCCTGGACAGGACACTAGTCTTCTCCTGTTACTGGTAGTGTGAGGCAGCATGATGTACCAGGACACCCCCTGGACAGGACACTAGTCTATCTCCTGTTACTGTAGTGTGAGGCAGCATGATGTACCAGGACACCCCCTGGACAGGACACTAGTCTATCTCCTGTTACTGTAGTGTGAGGCAGCATGATGTACCGGGACACCCCCTGGACAGGAAATAGTCTATCTCCTGTTACTGTAGTGTGAGGCAGCATGATGTACCAGGACACCCCCTGGACAGGACAACTAGTCCTGTCTCCTGTTACTGTAGTGTGAGGCAGCATGATGTACAGGACACCCCCTGGACAGGACACTAGTCTATCTCCTGTTACTGTAGTGTGAGGCAGCCATGATGTACCAGGACACCCCCCTGGACAGGACACTAGTCTATCTCCTGTTACTGTAGTGTGAGGCAGCATGATTGTACCAGGACACCCCCCTGGACAGGACACTAGTCTATCTCCTGTTACTGTAGTGTGAGGCAGCATGATGTACCAGGACACCCCCCTGGACAGGACACTAGTCTATCTCCTTGTTCCTGTAGTGTGAGGACGCATGATGTACCAGGGGGACA
>NW_019942725.1:229856-237906 GCF_002910315.2 Salvelinus sp. IW2-2015 | reverse complement strand
CAGCTGGGAGAGGTGCTCTTGTTCTCCATGGACTTACAGTGTTCCAAACCTATGGGCGTTCTAGAGCTACCCAGGATTCATGAGATTTACTGTTTGAAAAAAGGCTAGCCTTGTAGCCTTACCCTGTACTGACGCTGTGTGTGTATCTCTTGGTTAGCTGATTTCCTGAACAGTTTGCATTTATCACGGGGATTCATTCTCGATGCCTATGTTGCAGATCCGTCACAGGATGTTTTGTTAGTGCTGGTCAAGGGCAGTCAGTCCTGGAGTGAAACCAGAAGGCTATATCTGTTCTTGTTCTACCTTTTTGACAGAGGGCATGCTTTGAAGATATACTTTTTAAAGATAACGAACCAGCGCATCACTGCGGACTAGCCAACGGGTGCGGTCACTATCCTTCCAGGCACTACTGGGCCAGGGTCGACGCTGTTGAGAAACTTTGAGGCCTGCTCGGGACTCCCGCGACGTGGCGCAGTGGTCCTATAGGGCCACTGCTTCGGCAAGTGCTAGCTGCGCCACCAGCACTAGTCTTCTGGGTTCTGCTCGCGCCTATGGCTCGTTTTCCAGCCATGCGCCGCCGACCGGGAGGTTCCGTGGGGCGACGCACGCTCAATTGCATAGCGTGTTGCCGGGTTATGGAGGGTTATGGCGGTAGGGATACGCTTGCTATTCGATCGGCTCTACATCGTGACTCCTGTGCGCGGTCCGGGCGCAGTTGCGCGGCCTTAACCAAAGGGGGCAGGTACACAGTGTATTTCCTCCGACACACTTGGTCGCGGTCTGGAGGCTATCCGGCGATGGAGGCGCGCTGTGTTTGAAGAAGCAGTGGCGCGCTATTGGTTGCGGTTATTGTGCTGCTGAGGACGTCATGCTTTCGACTTCCGTCTCTCCCGAGCCCCGTCGTGGAAGTTGTTATGCTGCATGAGATAGTCAATTGAGCTATGTCTGATTAGGATACTCACGAATATTGGGGAGAAAATTGGATTGTAAGGCAACTGTAATATATAAAAAGATAAACTAAAAAGAATAGTGGCCTAGCTCGTGATGAAGCGTTTTTAGGGAGACAGTTTATCGCAACAGTGTGCAGGCGGCTGGTCGTTTGACGCGCGGCACGGGAGCCAATAGCGGATGCGCAGGCAAATCGAAGGCAGTGATTCGCTGAGTCGCTGATTGAAAACAGTAGACGGTGTATTTGGAGGAGAAGTTGTGTCCAGCTACATATATCTCCATATCTAGTTGAGACGTGTGCCATGTTAACAGATTTAGGGCGTTTGTACCTGGTGCTTTCCTTTGATAATTTGTGTGAGATTGGGGGGCATCTAGCTTAGATGTAGGACTGCGTGGGGTGTTAAGCAAACCCAGTTTTAGGTGAGAGATAGCAAACTCTTTAGATTAGATGGTGGGAATAATCAAGTTCACGATGTGGTGTCCAGGGCACAAGCTGGGCTCTACTAAAGGCTTGGCAAGCCATCAATTTTAAATTCTATGAAGAAGATGCATTATTCTTATAATATAGACACTCTGAACTGTTTGGGCGATGAGACCTGGAAACAGTGAAGAACACGACTCATATGGTGCATGCTAGGCCCCGTGCCAAGGCCTTAACCGGACCCGGGCCGGGCTAATCTTGGCCACGTAGATTGCAACTCCTCCCCCTTTGGCAGTTCTATCTGATGGACCAAAGTTGTTAGCTTGGGTATACTGGAAAATCTTCAAGATCTTTTTGGTGGCGCTTTCTCCTTAAAGCCCAGGATTACATACAGCGCGTCAAGGAATATCAGGGTTGGAGCAATGTAGGTTTAGAGGCACGTGGGAGGTAAAGCAACACTTAGGGAGGCTCTAATGTGTCCCCATGATGAAACCAAGGCTTTTTTGATTAACAGAATGTACAATCAAATGTAGCTAAGCCTGCAACAATGCTTAACTTTCCTTGTAGTAAAATAGTGTCATGTAAGATGGTTGCTAGGGATCTCAAATATATCAGCATAAAATTCATGCTTCCTCATTATTGCTCATCTATTTTGTGAAGTGCTATCGCAGTCCTGAGCAAGCACCCCAAACATGATGCTCGCACCAACATGTTGCCTCTAGATGGCGTTGGAGACGTTGCGTCTGTCTTTGGTTTTGCAAGCCTCCCCTTTGCAAGACAGATGAGACAATATGCGTCCTCCCTTCCTGAGCGGTATTGAGACTAGCAGTGGTCCATAGGTAGTTGGTTTGATGAGTTGCGTACTATTGTTTGTACCTCATCAAGGACTGTTGGCAAATTGCTCCAGGATGAACCAGACTTGTGGAGGTCCCTCAAAAGTTTTTTTTCTTCGCTCGGTCCTGATTTATCTTTAGATTTTTCCATGATGTCAAGCAAAGATGGCCCCGAGTTTGAAGGCTGGGGCCTTCAACAATACATCCACTAGGATACCCTCGAGATTAGCTCAAATGATGTCATTAGCCTATGCCAGAAGCCTTTAAAGCCATGGGATCATTCTCTGGAATTTTTAGCCAGGCTGTTTAACACAGGCACAGCTCACAACTATGGTGGTATGCTCACACATTCTGACGCCACAGGAATTGTGACTACAGTGAAATCTAATCTGATCTGTAAATCGATTGTAGTGGAAAAAGGGACTATGTGTGCATGCACAAAATGACGCCTAGATGTCATAACCGACTTGCATAAGCCTATAGTTTGGATTTCTTAACAAGACAAATTTGTGGAGTGCGTAGGAGAAAACCGAGATGTTGTTTCAATGATCTCCACAACGGTAAAGTGTATTGGATAACCTCCGACTTGTAAAACAGTGCGCGGACTTATGCTGTAAATACTCCCCCGTCTCGACCCCGACTCTCTGGGAAGACCACTGCTCTGAGAGGTACAGTATGACTGTAATGTCAACCTTCATTCACTTTTTAATCTTTCTAACGACTGCGATTGAGACGGCTTTCACACGATGTCTTGTCCGTAAATGATCATGTTAATGTTTAAGGGCTTTGAACATGCCACTATATAATCATATCAAAGAGTACTCGCGCGTACCCGGCTACAGAATTCAGCATTGGGTATAAATCCAGGATGCTCGGAGGGAGCTCTCGCAATTCAACATGGTATTATTTAGAGACGCGTCTTTCTTTTAGTCTGAGTGAATGTAGTTGCAACATAACCACAAACCGCCATATGCACGTACCACAGATGGCCGCAACGGCCAGCCGTCACGCCCCTCGACACAAGGTACACACGACACACTCACGAATCGCACACCACACACAAACACACATGTGCAAACACAAAATCATTGCTTATTTTTAGAAGTAATACCGCTGGTAGGCATTTGGTTCCACTGTGGCGGATAGTAAGATGAGAATCTGTGTTTATACTCTTGATAGTCTGACAACGCAAGCTCAGTCGGACAGGGCAGATGCCCCTAGACAACCAGGCCAAGCAGCTCAGTGACAGGGCAGATGCCCTCTAGACACACCAGGCCAAGCAGCTCAGTGACAGGGCAGATGCCCCTAGACAACCAGGCAAGCAAGCTCAGTGACAGGGGCAGATGCCCTAGACAACAGGTGGCAAGCAGCTCAGTGACAGGGCAGATGCCCCTAGACAACCAGGCCAAGCAGCTTACGTGACAGGGCAGATTGCCCATTGCAGTAGGTTGTCTCAGCGCACGATAGCGGTGATGGAGGTAAATGCATTTCCTCTGCCACACTGAGGGTGAAAGACAAGAATAGGTTTTTCTTGGAGGCTAGAGGGAGGTATACGTCTTACCTGGTCCTAAAGTCCTGACCAGGCCAGAAGCTCAGTGACAGGCCAGATAAAATAATAACTCCAAAATAATGACTCCAACAATGGATTCCTGGCCATTTGGCAAACTACTCAAACACAAATTATGTATCTTCAGCTATAAATTGGAAGTGCTTCTGAATGTAATAGGAAACACACGCTAGAGGGACAAAATATTTCTGCTAAGGAAAAAAGAGGATAAGTTTTTCTCCACACTAGACAGGCCAGTAGGTGATATAATTTTTACATTTAAGTCATTTAGCAGACGCTCTTATCCAGAGCGACTTACAAATTGGTGCATTCACCTTATGATATCCAGTGGAAACAACCACTTTACATAGTGCATCTAACTCATTTAAGGGGAGGGGGGGGGTAGGAGGAATACTTTATCCTATCCTAGGTATTCCTTAAAGAGGTGGGGTTTCGGTGTCTCCGGAAGGTGTGATTGACTCCGCTGACCTGGCGTCGTGAGGGAGTTTTGTTCCACCATTGGGGTGCCAGAGCAGGCGAACAGTTTTGACTGGGCTGAGCGGGAACTGTACTTTCCTCAGAGGTAGGAGGCGAGCAGGCACAGGTGGATGAACGCAGTGCCCTTGTTTGGGTGTAGGGCCTGATCAGAGCCTGAGGTACGGAGGTGCCGTCCTTCGCTACAGCTCCGTAGGCAAGCACCATGGTCTTGTAGCGGATGCGAGCTTCAACTGGAAGCCAGTGGAGAGAGCGGAGGAGCGGGGTGACGTGAGAGAACTTGGGAAGGTTGAACACCAGACGGGCTGCGGCGTTCTGGATGAGTTGGTGGGGTTTAATGGCACAGGCAGGGAGCCCAGCCAACAGCGAGTTGCAGTAATCCAGACGGGAGATGACAAGTGCCTGGATTAGGACCTGCGCCGCTTCCTGTGTGAGGCAGGGTCGTACTCTGCGAATGTTGTAGAGCATGAACCTACAGGAACGGGTCACCGCTTGATGTGAGTTGAGAACGACAGGGTGGTTGTCCAGGATCACGCCAAGGGTTTTAGCGCTCCTGGGAGGAGGACACAATGGAGTTGTCAACCGTGATGGCGAGATCATGGAACGGGCAGTCCTTCCCCGGGAGGAAGAGCAGCTCCGTCTTGCGAGGGTTCAGCTTGAGGTGGTGATCCGTCATCCACACTGATATGTCTGCCAGACATGCAGAGATGCGTTTCCGCCACCTGGTTTAGAGGGGGGAAAGGAGAAGATTAATTTGTGTGTCGTCTGCATAGCAATGATAGGAGAGGCCATGTGAGGATATGACAGAGCCAAGTGACTTGGTGTATAGCGAGAATAGGAGAGGGCCTAGAACAGAGGCCCTGGGGGACACCAGTGGTGAGAGCACGTGGTGGCGGAGACAGATTGCTCGCACGAGAATATGGAGAGATATTGGATTCTCTCCACACTAGAGACAGGCCAGTAGGTGATAGGTCTCTCCACACTAGACAGGCCAGTGGGTGATAGGTCTCTCGCTACTAGACAGGCCATGTGGGGTGATAGGTCTCTCCACACTAGACAGGCCAGTGGGTGATAGGTCTCTCCACACTAGACAGGCCAGTGGTGATAGGTCTCTCCACACTAGACAGCCCAGTGGGTGATAGGTCTCTCCCAGGGCCATGAGTACTATACCTTATCTCATAGAATAGTGGTATGTAGGAGTGTACTTTCTGGCAAACCATGTGATATACTGTAGAGCTGCCTAGCCGTAAGATAGGTGTTTCATAGATCTACCTCAATGTGATTACTGTAGAGCTGCCCTACCGTAAGATAGGTGTTTTCAAGATCTACCTCAATGTGATATACTGTTGAGCTGCCCTAGCGTTAGATAGGTGTTTCATAGAACTACCTCAATGTGATATACTGTGGAGCTGCCTAGCCGTAAGAATAGGTGTTTCATAGATTTCCTCAATGTGATATACTGTGGAGCTGCCTAGCCGTTAGATAGGGTGTTCACATAGATCTACCTCAATGTGATATACTGTGGAGCTGCCTAGCCGTTAGATAGGTGTTTCATAGATCTACCTCAATGTGATATACTGGTGGAGCTGCCCTAGCCGTTAGATGTGTTTCAAGAAACTACCTCAATGTTGAATATCTGTGAGCTGCTAGCCGTTAGATAGGTGTTTCATAGATCTTCCTCCAATGTGATAATACTGTGGAGCTGCCGCCGTTAGATAGGTGTGTTCATAGAACTACTTCAATGTGATATACTGTGGGCTGCCTAGCCGTTAGATAGGTGTTTCATAGAACTACCTCAATGTGATAGCTACCTCAATGTGATATACTGTGGAGCTGCCCTAGCCGTTAGATAGGTGTTTCATAGATCTACCTCAAATGTTTTCAAGGACGTTTGGACACAGTACTGAAATGGAGACTGTAAGTCATAACTGGTGACCAAGGAAGAAGCTTTAGACCAGCCAAAATGTCTGTTGTTCCTATTTTGTTGAAATTCCTACGAGATATGATTAGACAACAGTTATGTATCTGTTGGAAGGCAGCAACGTGAAGGTACACAGAACAGAAGACAACTGCTGCCACAGAGATGCCCCAGCCTCAATCCTTCTCAAGACATTCATCTCTTTCCCTTCTGCTTGTTATTTGCTTTTGATTCGTGACCGTCTCCTTCCACTCCCACACGTGTCTGAGGGGGAAACGGCGAGGATCCCAGACGAGCCTGAGGGAGGAGAGGAGAAGAGGAGGAGGGGAGGATAGAAGACGGCTTGGTGTGAATCGTGCAGTAGATCAGTGTGGTTTTGGAGGAGCTGGAGGAGAGGAGGAAGAGAGACAGAGGAGGAGGAGAGACAGAGGAGGAGAAGGAGGAGGAGAGACAGAGGTGGAAGAGGAGGAGGGAGACAGAGCAGGCAAAGATGAGGAGTAAGAGAGACGGCGGAGGAGGAGGGAAGCATGGCATGGAATCTGACTGATGTAAAAGATCATCTCTACAGTTTCAGGGAGAGTTCACCTCAGACTAGGACACTACCCTTTCTTAGCAGCCCACAGCATGTCCTATTACTGTAATGTAAGGCCATGACCTACCTCAGAAGAATGTCCTATTACTGTAATCTAAGGCAATGACCTATTTCATGTGAGCGGAACAAGTAATTTGGCGTCACTCTAAAGCGGAAAGGTGGAATAAACGAGTCAGGAGTTGGTTTCTTGATTGAACACAGTTCTCTATTGAGGGAATTTGGTCAATACAAACACCCCGACATAATCAATGAAAAACATCTTCTTCTCCAGATGAAACAGGAACACAATACGATTATCTTTAACTTGTTATGGATAGGGGGCAGCATTTTCACTTTTGGATGAAAAGCGTGCCCAGAGTAAACTGCTTGCTACTCAGTCCCAGTTAATAATAATAATATATGCATATTATTAGTAGATTTGGTTAGAAAACACTCTTCCATTTCTTAAACTGTTTGAATGATGTCTGTGAGTATAACAGAATTTACAGTATATAGCAAGGGAAAACCTGAGAAAAATCCAACCAGGAAGTGGGAAATCTGAGGTTTGTAAGTTCTCAACTCTTGGCCTATCGAATACACAGTGGCTATCGTGTCATTTTGCACTTCCTAAGGCTTCCACTAGATGTCATCAGTCTTTAGAACCTTGTTTGATGCTTCTACTGTGAAGTGGGGCCAAATGAGAGGGGAATGAGTCAGAGGTCTGCCAGAATGCCTTGAGCTCGTGACGCTCTGACGTCGTTCACGTGAGAGCGGATCTTGTTTCATTGATTTTCTACAAGACAAAGGAATTCTCCGGTTGGAACATTATTGAAGATTTATTTTTAAAAACATCCTAAAGATTGATTCCTATACTTCGTTTCATATTTCTAACGACTGTAATTTCACTTTCCGTTCTGAACTTTGCCTGGACCTGCGCCACGCATCGTGAGTTTAGATTGTGTACTTAAGCGGCAAACCGAAAAGGAGGTATTGTGACATAAAATAATTGGACTTTATGGAAAAAATCTTTCATTTTATGTGGAACTGAGATTCCTGGGAATGCATTCGCGATGAAGATCATCAACCACAGGTACAGTGAACTATTTAAAATGCTAATTTTCTGACTTATGTTGACTCCAAACGATGGCGGATATCTCCTTTGGGTTGATTTGTTCGTCTGAGCGCCGTACTCAGATTTATTGCATGGTTGCTTTTTCCGTAAAGTATTTTTTTAAATCCGACACAGCGGTATATGCATTAAGGAGAAGTGGATCTAAAATTCATGTGTAACCACTGTGTATCTTTCATCAACCATTTA
>NW_019942725.1:222875-229818 GCF_002910315.2 Salvelinus sp. IW2-2015 | reverse complement strand
ACTACTGAACATAACGTGCCAATGTAAACTGAGATTTTTTGTGACTCCTCTCTTTGGCTGGAAAAATGGCTGTGTTTTTCTGTGAATAGGGACTCACCTAACATAATCGTTTGGTTTGCTTTCGTCGTAAAGCCTATTTGAAATCGGACACTGTGGCTGGATTTACAACAAGTGTATCTTTAAAATGGTGTAAAATACATGTATGTTTGAGGAATTTTAATTATGGGATTTCTGTTGTTTTGAATTTGGAGCCCTGCCGTTTCACTGGCTGTTGACGAGGTGGGACGCTAGCGTACCCTAGTGAGGTTAATTGCCTCAGGTCCCCTGAACTCACATGCCTAGTTGGGCTACTATCCGTGAGTGCAGCCTGCCCTCTGTTGGTCCTTCCACACTCAGTAGAATGTCCTAATAATGTAATCTAAGGCAATGACCTAGCTCAGTAGAACGTCCTATTACTGTAATGTAAGGCAGTGCTTCACCTACAGTCGGTTACCTAACGGTCACATTTTGCCTAGAAAGTGTGTACTGACTAGAAGCAAATCCACTGACACAAAGAAAAACATTCACATTATGACTAACCATGTATCTTGATGTAAGGTAAGCTTCTTAATGAGAGAACAAGCAAATGTGACGGACAAGGTTCAAAGCCGTGACGTTATCCGGGAAGCTAGCGCAAGTCATCAGGTCCAAGGCTGTAACGAGTGCGCTGAGAGTTGGGAAGCAAGTTCAGGGAGTGAGTGTTTTAATAAAATAAATGGAAAATAATAGAAAACAAGAAAAACTAACAGCAAACGGACCAGAAACAGAAACAATAACGCCTGGGGAAGGAACTAAAGGGAGTGATATATATAGGGAAGGTAATCAGGGAAGTGATTGGAGTCCAGGTGAGTCTGATGATGCGCAGCTGCGTGTAACAATGGTGACAGGTGTGCGCCATAACGAGCAGCTTGGTGACCTAGAGGCCGTAGAGGGAGCACAGGTGACAAAGGCGAGGATGCTCATCACACAAGCTTGCTTCACAGAAGTTGTTGCCCAGTATTTTCTGTTACAAAACTACAATGAGTTAACATGTAAACTCACACTACATGAGTCAGTTGTTGCCCAGTATTTTCTGTTACAAAACTACAATGAGTTAACATGTAAACTCACACTACATGAGTCAGTTGTTGCCCAGTATTTTCATGTTTGTCCGGCCAACAGCCCAGATGTCACTGAAGGTAAAACAGTCTGAAAAATGACGTTCATAGGTTTCAAAGGTAGCAGCTGTTTTATATTTAAATAAATCACCTTTACTCAGGCACTTCTTTCACAATTAAAACCTTCTCGTTGTATGACTTGTCCCAGGGGTTTACTTTGAAATGACAATTTTAATGATACGTGTTGGCAAACACACACAGATACTACTGTGTTACAAGGACTCAATGAAACCTGTCACAGAAACTATTGTGTTACAATGGGGCCTGAACTCACATGGGTTCTAGTGTGGGGGCCTGAACTCACATGGGTTCTAGTGTGGGGGCCTGAACTCACATGGGTTCTAGTGTGGGGGCNTGTGGAGTCCTGAACTCACATGGGTTCTAGTGTGGGGGCCTGAACTCACATGGGTTCTAGTGTGGAGTCCTGAACTCACATGGGTTCTAGTGTGGGGGCCTGAACTCACATAGTATGGGGGCTGTATTGCTCAGTGCTTAATGCTCCACTGGATGGAAGCTTTGCATGAAGTTGATGCTTTGTGACTTTTCTATACAATACATGTACTTGATATCCCTCTTTCTAAAAGCGGAGTTGACGTTCGTTATGCAATGTTTAATTTACATTAACATTTCAGTAATTTAGTGGATGCTCTTAAACGAAGAGACTTTACAGTCCTCAAATATCTTAGTTTCTCTCTGATTTCTGGTGCAAAAGGGTTGTCAGGGAGGTCAGTCATTATGAATGCTTAGTCTTAGATTAAGGGGAGGGGGGGCAGAACTGACATAAAGCAGCTGGGTTAGTTAGGCTTGATTTACGAGTGGAAATTAATGACGTGTAACATCAGTCTCAGCAGCCTACGCCTGAGAAAACCTCAGCAAACACACCCTGCTTCCAGTTAGGGTGCTGCGATAATGTTGCTTCATCTATTCTATGTTTTGCGTTTCTATATCAGTTCTAGAATGAAAGTATACTTACCGTGATCCTATTTGATTTTAATAATTCAGCTGAGGTAAAAAAATAAAAAAAATAAAAACATATATCACATTAAATGCAAGTAAAACATTCTTTAAACCTCTCCCAATGCAAGACTCCCCACTGCTCAACCCTGTTCCTAGCCGTGACTTTGATGTGCCTATCATGGAGAAAAAAGTCGTTTGGCACCCCGTCACTGTGTCTGATGAAAGAAATAGTTTCCTTCTCCTCTCTCCACAGCGTCCCAGTGTTGCTCCGTCAAAACATCACACGCAGGCCGCACACAACAGACGCACGCACACAGCACACAGACAAACACACAGCTCTCTTTCACAACACGGACATCTCACTGGGCTTCTAATCTTCTTTGTGTTGTTCCTACACAATCCTCCTCATCATCCCTCCTCTTCAGATACAGGATGCCTGTGTCTGTGTGTCTGTATGGATGGTGGGTGTGTATGTGGTGTTGGGTGTGTATGGGTGTGTGTGTGTGTGGTGTGTGTGTGATGTGTGTGTGGTGTGTGTTGTGTGTGTTGTGTGGGTGTGTGTGTGTGTGTGTGTGTTGTGTGTGTGTGTGTGTGTGTGTGTGTTTGTGTGTGTGTGTGTGTGTGGTGTGGTGTGTGTGTGTGTGTGTGTGTGTGTGTGTGTGTGTGTGTGTGTGTGTGTGTGTCTCTCTGTCTGTGTTGGATAGCCACAGCCATAACAAAGCATCTTAGCTTCACATCCAGAATGGAACCAAAGACCCCGATGGGGACTGGGCAGAGGAAATCCTATGCCTATTTGCCTCCCATTCATACCACATTCATAAGATACATTTGACCCACACAGCTAAATCTCTCCAAGCTTGGTGATTGTGGACAAACACAACATATGTTAAGCCTTCACAATGTATTTTCTTCTTCTTGAATATCTTCTTGCGGATCTCTCTAGGTTTAGAAGTCATATTGGATCTCTCACAACCTTACCAGCCAGCACCAAGTGTTTAAATGTAAAGTACTACCATAATTCATATTCAGTTTTTCATTACCTTCAATGTGAATTAGAAGCTAATTATTATTTTCTATATTTCTTCGTTAAGGAAACAGACAGCTGTTCCTATCTGTTCCCAACCTTGCCCTGCGTGCTGATAAACATGTCTCCTGGTGGAGATAAGATGATGTGAAACATGTGTGGGTATGCGGTGGGAGATTAAGAATTCTGTGAAACATGTCTCCTGGGTGGAGATTAAGATTCTTGTGAAACATGCTCCCTGGGTGAGATTAAGATGCTGTGAAACATGTGTTATGGGTGGAGATTAAGATGCTGTTGAAACATGTGTTATGGGTGGAGATTAAGATGCTGTTGAAACATGTGTTATGGCCATTTTTTTATCAAGTTCCGCCTGAACGACGTTGGTTAAACTGCCTGTAGCTCCAGGCCCTGAAGCTAGAATATGCATTATAAATTGGTACAATTGGAACAAAAACACATTTGAAGTTTGTAGAAATGTTAAAATAATGTAGTAGAATATAACACATAGGATATGATAGAGAAAATTCAAAGAAAGAGAGATCATCCTCTTAGAAATGCAAGAGAAAAGTAATATTATAAAATAGCTCCCAGTATGCAATTCCTATGGCTTCCAGAAGGTGTCTATGTTCAAGGTTTCAGGCTTGCAACTTCAAAAATGAATAAGAAAAACATGTTTTTGTAGAAGGACACAGTCTTGGAAATCCGTGTCTGTGCGTGCCATTGAAGAAAATACGCACCTGCTAAAATAGGTTTTCCTAACAGTACAGTTAGATAGCAATAAAAACAGTACCACAGAGGCACAGAATAAGTTAGAGGAAAAACAAAAAGAAATGGAGAACTTATTCAAGAAAGATCAGTGTAATATATATATAAAAATAAAGCGAACTGGATGGAATATGGGGAAAAATGCACCAAATTAATTTTTCAATCTCTCAATATAGAACATGCTACCAAAAAAAATGTATTAAAACTAGTTACAAATGATGGAGTCACGCATGATCACCAAAAAGATATTTTGAAAGAGGAAGTAAAGTACTTTAAAGAATATGTTTTCGTTTCAGGCTCCTCCATCTCCACTAACTGAAACTAATTGTATGGATTTTTTTCCTATTAATAATGTAAAATTAACATCTGTACAGAAAGACTCATGTTGAAGGCCAAATTACAGAGGAGGAACTGCTTGATGCAATTGGGCCTTTAAAGATGGGAAAACTCAGGCTGGATGCATACCAGTGAAGTAGTAACAAAACTTTTTTGATTACTCAAAGACCATTATTAGCTTGTTTTAACCACTCCTATATAAATGGTAGATTATCAGACACGCAACAAGAAGGTCTGATATCGTTATTACTGAACAGGACCCCAAGTGGTATAATAAAGATCCAGCCAATTAAAAAATTGGAGACCTCTTAACTTCAGTGTTGTGATGCAAAAATCCTAGCAAAATGCTTGGCGCATAGAATAAAAAAAGTTTTCAGAATTATTCATCCTAATCAGACAGGTTTTTTCAGATGGACGAACATAATGGAGATAATATAAGGCAAGTACTGGAAACAATAGAACACTATGAAATATCGGGGACACCAGGCCTGGTTTTCATAGCTGATTTTGAAAAAGGCTTTTGATAAAGTACGACTGGAGGTTATATATAAATGCCTAGAATATTTCAATTTTGGGGAATCTTCTATAAAATGTGGTTAAAATTATGTAAGGTAACCCTAGGTGTAAAATAGTAAATAATGGCTACATTCAGAAAGTTTTAAACTATCTGAAGGAGTAAAACAAGGTTGTTCCACTATCGGCATATCTATTTATATGCCATCGAATGTTAGCTTGTTAAAATTAGATCAAACATAATAAAGGGATTAGAAATCCGTGGCTTAAAAACTATAAGTGTCATTGTACGCTGAATGATTCATGTTTCTTTAAAAACCACAACCTAGAGTTCCCTCCAGGGCCTCAAAGAGATCTAGATACCTTGCTATCCCTCTGATTAAAACCCAATTATGAAAATGTACCATATTACGTTATTGGATCACTAAAAAAACACATCTTTATATTGCCATGCTAGTTGACCAATTAAATGGATCTGGGACGGGAGATGTGACATACTCAGGCGTATAAAATCCCAAAAGAAAGAAATGATCTCACTCCAATTCATTTTACTTAAGAAAGTGAGCAAAATAGTAAAGATCTTGCACTCACATCGGAAAGAAAAGTTTCATTGCGGTTATGTAAAAATCACCCCTGATGAACCTTTAGTCAGTATCACAGGTATTACCTATTTGCTTAGGTTTTGCCTACACCTACGTGACCTGCGTTTTTTTAAATATATAATGAACAAAATGAATTTCAATTTTATTTGAACGCAAGCCAGATAAGAATTAAAAGGCCTATTTCTATGATAACGAATGATGAACTTCGGGAGGCAGAAATTATTAAATAATTAAGCAATTAGACCTCTACACTAAAGAGCATCAGTCATACAAAATTTATACTAAATCCAAACTGGTCTCTACGATAAATGGTACGAATGATCTCATCCTATATCACAGAAGGGCCTTTTTCCCTATTTCAGATTACACCATGCTCACTTTCGCGGTTGTTTTGAAAAGGAAAGTAAATCTCCAAAATATCCTTATTTTTTAAACAAGCCTTAGAAGTTGGTTGCAGATTATCAGGTTTAACTCCACCTTGAAAGACGGAACAAATAGATACCAACACACTAATTGTGGTTAAATTCAAAATCATAGTAATTGATTAAAAAAACTGTATTTAATGAAGAAATGTTTTAAAAAAGAAGTATAAGTTTTGTGGAATGATGTCATGAAATGACTGGTGGTTATGTACACACATGCAGCTAACCAGACATATGGAAATAGTCGCTCTACCAAAAATTACAACCAATTAATGTGCAAGCATTACCACAAAAATGGAAGAGGCAGAGTTAGAAGGGAACAAAAAGTAAGGAACTTGTGCAATAGTCGGCCCTGGATCTTTAAAGAACATATGTAAGAAATTATAAAAATATGGAAATATCGTACAAGCATAACGAGACTTTCTTACGTTTATCAAGTCATTAAAATGAGGACAAAGGAGCCACTAAGTATCGATACTAAAGGGCTCTAGCCCATTTAAGGACCTAAAAAAACTAGACAGCTGTGCCATATAAATTGCAAAATAGATTGGGAAGAGATTTCCGCAATTGTACCCATTCCATGGCACATGGTTTATGAATTTTGATAACCCAAAACACGCCGGATATCAAAACTTCGAATTTTCAATTAAATTACTGTACAAAATTCTGCAACTGATTAGAATGGTTATAGCATAGTATGGGTATACAATCTCCAGCTCTGAGATTCTGTTGGGAGGAGGCAGAGTCATGAGATCATTTATTGTGTCGTTCTGTCCCATATGTAGCTCGTTTTTGGTCCACAGGGTCAGGATGGCTGGAAAGAACTTGCAAACATTTGTCTAAAACTAAACGCTACAGATACAATACTGGGGCGATTTTGCAAAAGCCATAGTCAATCAATCAATATATATAAAATATATTATTTAGCCAAAAATGTTTATATTTATTTTACCAATCTATAAGAAGCTATGAGAAATAGGAAGGATTCAAGTTCTTTTGTGAAGCCATCACAGCCAGCAGTTGAGATAACTATATGGGCAAATAAAAAATTCCGAAAATGGATCGATGTTGGAAGAATAGAATGGAGGCCGGTTGAGTGGAAACCTGACAGGGGATCGAAACCCTAAT
>NW_019942725.1:221608-222850 GCF_002910315.2 Salvelinus sp. IW2-2015 | reverse complement strand
TGTGTGTGTGTGTGTGTTTCTGTCTGTCTCTCTGTCTGTGTTGGATAGCCACAGCCATAACAAAGCATCTTAGCTTCACATCCAGAATGGAACCAAGACCCCGATGGGCACTGGGCAGAGGAAATCCTATCCTATTGCTTCCCATTCATACACATTCATAAGATACATTTGACCACACTGCTAAATCTCTCCAAGCTTGGTGATTGTGGACAAACACACATATGTTAAGCCCTTCACAATGTATTTTCTTCTTCTTGAATATCTTCTTGGCGGWTCTCTCTAGGTTTAGAAGTCATATTGGATCTCTCACAACCTTACCAGCCACACCAAGTGTTTAAATGTAAAGTACTACAATAATTCATATTTCAGTTTTCATTACCTTCAATGTGAATTAGAAGCTAATTATATTTCTATATTTCTTCGTTAAGGAAACAGACAGCTGTTCCTATCTGTTCCCAACCTTTGCCCTGCGTGCTGATAAACATGTCTCCTGGGTGGAGATTAAGATGATGTGAAACATGTGTTATGGGTGGAGATTAAGATGATGTGAAACATGTCTCCTGGGTGGAGATTAAGATGCTGTGAAACGTGTGTTATGGGTGGAGATTAAGATGCTGTGAAACATGTGGTATGGGTGGAGATTAAGATGCTGTGAAACATGTCTCCTGGGTGGAGATTAAGATGTTGTGAAACATGTCTCCTGGGTGGAGATTAAGATGCTGTGAAACATGTGTTATGGGTGGAGATTAAGATGCTGTGAAACATGTGTTATGGGTGGAGATTAAGATGCTGTGAAAGGGAGGAGATGTTACAAGTGGAAATTAAAATTGGATGACAACAGAAATAGAGGAAGGACTAAGAACAATAAGAGAGACTATTGTAAAGTGGACTGTGTCTGTAAGATGGGTATAAGATGTATAAATTAAAGGTAAAAGGCAGAAGTGTTTATTAGTTTACTCCAATTGGGGGATGTCGGTGGTAGGGTGCGGGGGAATAATAATAAAGGTATATTCTTTAAAAAAGTATGTATGTCTACTATAGGTAGTGTATGATATACATGTGTATATGTATGGCATGCGTGTATGGATATATTATTTTACCCCGAAAAAATATGGGGGATTGGAAATGATGCAGACATTACATTGGAAGCCACATTCTTTCCGGCAAGATTAAGCTGATCCAACCCCCCACCCAAAAAAAAATAAAAAATAAAATATATATATATGTAGGTATTCCTCCTAA
>NW_019942725.1:201735-217097 GCF_002910315.2 Salvelinus sp. IW2-2015 | reverse complement strand
AGTGAAACACCTGTCGTTCTATGGGTCGACGAGCATTAACGATAAGCTAAGTGAAACATAAGTATTAATGGGTGGAAAGAAATTACGATGCTAAATGAAAAAAACATACAATCACAAAAAGTGAATATAAAACAATGAAAAAAGAGATGTGAGATGTCAGATGCCACATGTAAGAAAAACAACGATAGCCACTTTCAAATGGACCATACGTTTACTTTTAATTTCTCACCAAAAGGATTAACACGCACAAAAAAAAAACACACAAAAAAAAAAAAAAAATACAACAAAACTACCAAAAAAAACAACTAGGAAAACGAAACGAACATTAGGCCACAAAAAAGTAAACAACCTGCCCCCTGAGTAAACGCGAGTCCAAAGCAGCCCCTAAGGAAGCAAAATAAATAAAACGAATAATGAGAACATATGGAAAAACTATAAATCTCACTAGTAGAAAAGCAAAAACATTGATGAACAACAACAACAGAGCGATTGAATGGTTCTAGTAGCCCAATGTTGTATGACAACCTGAAACTACAAACATCCGCCACGGAGCCTTAGCACACTATCAACCACAATCACCCACTCAAAGGATAGCACAACAACCAACAACCCAACCGAGAAAATTCAAACACAGAACCAGAACCAGCAAGATCATAACCTCTAATAAGAAAAAATCGAACCAGCAACAATTAAAACAAATACCGCAGACGATCAACAAAAGTAATTTATACACAAATACACCGCTCCCAGTACCTGCACTTCCTGAGGCCTTCAGCCACTACACCTCTCTCTTTTTCCAGATCCCTCCATCCCAAACAGCCAACCCACACGTTGTTGTCATGACTGAGAAGCAGATGTCGACCCAGACCACTAGGACTTAGCCATACTCCCGGCGAGCTAATTTTTATCATCATTACTTTTCTCCTGACTCTACGCAACTAGCCATCATCCAAGTAGAGAAGCGAGTGGAGTCTCTCATTTCCTTATGAATCTTATCCACTACCCATCAACCTCAACTCATACTGACTTGTAGCTTATACTTCTACCTACCACGTATCCAAGGTTCTTAACATTTCTACACCAGACATTCCAATAGCGTGTTATTGCGTTCCATTACTACTAACCTCCATCATACTACCTACAGACAATAAATCCTCAGACCACGGGAGCCTGAGCTAACAGCGCAAAGGTTTACTGTATCCGGGTCCCCACAAACCGATGTATCCATGAAGCAGAAGAACTGACTAAGCACAACAAGCGAGCGGCAATACGCACATGTTTCGACAGCCATCATTAAGCTAACCAGCCCGACCTAACAACAGTACAGTTCCAGGCAATGCTCTCGAATCAATCCTCACCAACATAACCACAATGTCTATGCACAGGCGACTCTGAATCTCCACAGCCATTACACTCACCATCGTTTCTCTCCACGCACTCAGACAGGGTCTTAAAGTTCTCGCAGCCCCAACCTTCAATCACGAAATAAAGTTTTATCACACAAGTCGTATAATTTCTGCCACCCTCGGATGTAACCCACATGGCACTCGAGTTCTTTCATAGCCAGCGAGTCAACTTAAATCGTGCGGCCCACCCAGCGCGCAACGCTAACATGATTTTCTACCCATACATGCTGAACTCCTCTGGCGTCATCCCAAATGTTGGCCCGCACGTGACTTTACTCGTTTATCTACGGAGCCATTCTTGGTCTTAATTGAGATCCCCCACCCCCATACCACATCGTGTTTACACTTTAGCAATCCTTTAATAATCTACCCATACCCATAGACGGACCCAGCGGGTTTTCAAATCTGGACACCAGCACTCCTTTTAATCTCACCCAGATGTTACATCCATTATTGTGTGCACATTCAATCTTAATCGTGGTCCAATCTCTGTGGAACACATGTGTTCTTACACAATTATCTTTGAGGATCCTCCCACCCAGGAGACATGTTTTCACGCACGGCAGGGCAAGGTTGGGAACACGATATGAGTTAACAGTTTCCTCTTCTGATCGGGTTCGGGGGCTTAACGGTAGTAAGGATTCAAAATGGCCTCATCACAATAGAAATATAATTAGCTTCTAATTCACATTGAAAGTAATGAAAACTGAAATATGAATTATTGTAGTACTTTACATTTAAACACTTGGTGTGGCTGTAAGGTTGTGCAGAGAGATCCACATTTCGACTTCTAAACCTTAGAGAGTAAGATTATCCGCAAGAAAAGATATTCATGGAGAGCAACACGCAGAAATTTCCCGATTAGAGGTTACGAGATGTGATGAAAGGGATGGCCCCCGATTTCCCTTATGGTAGTGGTACATGGCCCCCTTTAAAACATCCACATGTGGTGGTGTTGTGTCCGAGCATAGTCCTATCGCTAACGCAATTAGGAGAGATTGTCTTCCAGCCAGTATTCTCGTTCGGTCTAAAGAGTGTGTGTTAATCGTTATGAATGTGTTATGAATGGGAATTCAAAGAATAGGGACCGGATTCGCTCCTCGCCATGTGCCCCCATCCGGCCCGGTCTTGGGTCCATTCTTGGATGTTGAAGCTAAGCTGCTTTTTATGGCTGCTGGCTACCCTCCAACACTAACAGATTAGGTTTCCTATTGAACATACTTCTTTCTGAAATAAATATTATAGTTTGATTACATTTTAGGGTATCTGAGGAGTAAATATAATTGTATTTTGATTTGTTGAAACAAAGTTTATGGGTACAAAGTTTATGGGTTTATGGGTGATTTTCGGATTCATTTCTCTGCAAATTGAACGAGTGGATTACTCAAATCGATAGCGCCAACTAAACATACTTTTTGGGATATAAAAAAGGATTTTACCTAACAAAACAACACTACATGTTATAGCTTGGACCCATTGGATGACAAATCAGAGGAAGATTTTCAAAAACGAAGTGAATATTTAATCTTTATATGTGAATGTATGAATCCTGTGCCGGTGGAARAATATTTTGATGTGGGGCGCCGTCCTCAAACAATCGTATGGCATGTTTTCGCTGTAAAGKCTACTSTAAATCGGAGAGTGCAGTTAGATTAACAATAATTTAAGCTTTCTGCCGATATAAAWCACTTATATGTACCTKAATGTTTAAAATCCATAATATTTATGATTATTTYTTTGAATTACGCTKCCTCCAGTTTCACAGGAAGTTGCCCCGCTAGTRGGACACCGATCCTTATCATTTCATTATTTTGTGAGGAGTCAGTCAGAATTGAATGCCTGAACATAAACCCTCCAAAGCCACTTCAATGAAATATATTAGCTGTATTATTTTTCAGTATTCACTCAGCCKCAGAATTTGCCAGATTTCAAATAAATAAGTGGCTGTAGCTTTAGCCCCAATTCAATCAATTGGAGATAAATGAAAAAAAWAKAKAAAWAKATACRTGTCCTCAGAATGAAGTAGAAATGTTCTGTGCCATTCCCACAGTGTGATTTTGAAATGACTGATCTGGGGCTTTTCTCTTTTTCAAGGGAGAGGTTTAGTGGTTCTCACATACTAACTGACTATATACTGAAGCTCTGTAAAACACGTGACGGCCTCACGCSTTCATCTCAACCCTGCTATTCTTATCTATTTCACAAGATAGATGGCTCCTTTATTTTCCTCTTCTTTTGACAGCCTGTCAGCTTATGTATTCGAYGCATTCAGTGATCACATAGAAAAATTACAGAGCAACCGGTCTTTGTCTGGGAAGATAAGGTACATAACGTAATTTACATAATTGAATCAATGTCATAACATGTGTACTGATCAAAAATATAAACGCAACATGTGACAATTTTAACGATTTTTCTGAGTTACAGTTCATATAAGGAAATCATTCAACTGAAATAAATCCATTAGGATTTTACATGATCGGGCAGGGCCGCAGCCATTGGTGGGCCTGGGAGGGCATAGGCCAACCCAATGGGGAGCAAGGCCCAGCCAATCAGAATCAGTTTTTTCCCTCACAAAAGGGCTTTATTACAGACAAAAATACTCCTCGGTTTCATCAACTGTCCACCAGGCTGGTCTCAGACAATCGTGCATGTGAAGAAGCCAGATGTGGAGGTCCTGGGCTGGTGTTGTTACATGTAGTGTGCCGTTGTGAGGCCGGTTGGACGTACTGCAAAATTCTCTAAAACAAAGTTGCAGGTGGCTTATGGTAGAGAAATGAACATTCAGTTCTCTGTCAACAGCTCTGGTGGACAATCCTGCAGTCAGTATACCAACATTTCAAACATCTGTGGCATTGTGTTGTGTGACAAAARTGCACCTTTWAGAGTGACATTTTGTCTCCAGCACAAGGTGCACCTGTGTAATGATCATGATGTTTAATCTGCTTCTTGATTATGCCACACCTATCAGGTGGATGGATTATCTTGGCAAAATAGAAATGGTCACAAAGCAAGGATGTAAACAAATGTGCGCACATTTCAGATAAGCTTTTTGAGCGTACGGAAAATGTCTGGGACACTTTAAATGATGCATTATATTTTTTACTCAGTCTATATTCAATATCATCATGAGAGTTATAAACAACAACAACAAAAACAAAATGAAAAAAAGATGACTGAACTAATATTACATGGTAACGCTTGAAAATGAATAAATATATTCCCCACCCGGCTTCAGCAGAGACCATCTCCATGGTACTGGCATTGACATGAAGCTCAATGTCGCTCATCTTGGTCACCCTCTTCAGTGGTCTTGAAGGTAAAGTGGTGGTGATGGCTGTCAGTGAGCTTCAGCAAGCACTACGACAATGATGCTGAAAGCCTCTCAGAGGAGAGGCTCTGARGGTGAGGCAGACAGAGACAGTGAAGAAACGTTGTTCACTTTCAGAGGAGACGTTATTAGAGAACATAATTCTCATGAACACAGCTGGTAGCTCCCTTGGTGGGAGTCATCTGAAGCAGTGGAAGGCTGCAGAGATATTGACAGCTGGCTGGGTCTGGGTCTTGGTTCTGTTGGAGCCGGTGAACGTGAGGAGGAAGGAGCCTACTGGGTACTGTGGCTGATTTTAGCAGGTGGTGTTTAAGCTGTGACCCTTGAACACTTTTGGCCGCTGGTGGCCCTTACAAATTCCTCCCATTGAGTCATGCAGGGAGATATTTGGCTGGAGAAGGAGCTCTGAGCAGATCACTTTTAAAGAATGTCAATTAACATGCATCTTCTGTTATACTCCCTTAGGAATGCGAGGAATTGAAGCGAACGCGCTCCGGAAAGTAACATCGCCTAGTGCGGAAGATGTAACACCGCGTCGCAGTAAGGGATCCCTTAGTGGACAAGGAGATTGGAGAAGAACCCAGTAACAGCCCTTAGTGCAGGATAAACCCTCGAGTACAGACCCTTAGTGGCGAGAGTTAGGAAAAGGCCAATGCCAGTAAGCAGGCCAACTTAGGCAGAGATATAAAAGACACCTTGCCGAGTAAGCATACCCCTTTAGTGCAGGAAGTATGGACAATCCTCCAGGAAATCCGGCTTAGATGGCTAGTGTAGAACGTATACATGGCCGATACCGTCTCTGTTAGAATAAGAGATATAACATGCTGATCCCTCCCGTGCCGCGTACCATGCACAGCGGATCTCAAGACACAGGTGTATCTTAGAGCCGGCAGCCACATATTGGTCCTAGAGCCCGTACCAGTCGGATCTCCTAATTTTCTCGGACCACATGATGCTAGAACGATGCTTTCTCACGCTCACTGTAGGGTGCTCAGTGTCACGCAAGTACTCACGGTCGTAGACTGTGACTGACATCCATGTCGGTAGCGATTTGATCTGACCCCGGTACCCGCTCTCGCTACTTCAAAGTAAGACACACTGCTCTCAAAGAAACGGACGCGTAGTGATACCCGAGCGATCAGCGTCTACACTGGCATTCATGCAGACCGCTTAGGGGTAATCCCGAGAGATTTTGATCAATTATACGACATTATCAACTCGGTGTAGCAACATACAGCCTTTCGAGTGTCCTGTGCTGATTCTCTAGTGACACTTACCACGAGGTGATACATAGCGTCCATGGCCACTGCTCTCATAGTGGCAGGATTGAACGAGACAGGCTGATCACACATTACGTCTCCGTTTGCGTTTCGAGCTGTACGACATTAGTATCTAGCTATGTGGAGATTAGAAGACGTATCGCCACACTAATGATATGGAAGTAGACAGCGGCCCTAGTGCAGGAATATTTAAATACCCTCCAGTTAACAGCGCCCTTAAGTTGCGGGAGTTATAGAGAACCGGTGACCGGAGTAAGGGATCAATGGTGCAGGAGTTAGAATCCTCCAATAGACACCCTGTCAGTGAGGACTTAAGACACGCCGCCAGTTAGGCGGGCGCACTCGTCGTTGCAAGGGATTAGATAGAAACCCTGGGCATCGCTACGCCGCGCATAGTGTGAGCCTCACTGGAGATTACGGTCGCAACGCACAGGATAAGGAACGGACATCCTCAGCCGCTTAATGCCTCGGGCGCGACTTACGACCTGCACCGCGCCACTGTCTGCTGAATCTTCATACATATGACACGCCCTACTCGGCTTTGCGGCTCTAAGTACTCCACAGTGAAGTGAGCTATGATGAGTGTGCGATCTGTTGACATCCTGAGCCTCGTCGACCTGATAGCAAGCCAGCGGCATCACTAGACAATGCGTACACTTAAAGCCGGCCTGGCTCCAACCGTATCTGATTTACAAGAGACGCCTAGGGTGCAGAGAGAATTAGAAAACAGCGTATCGCGGCGGTGCCTGGCCCGTATGCTTACCACTATCTACACTTTCGAGCAGTGGCTTGCACGATCGCCATTTTCACACTGTGCACCATCAACTAGGACCCTACGCTCTCGCGGCGAATACCGCAGCAGATGTGGATCTTTTAGCACCTTACACCCCCGTATACATGCCAGCGCAACTTTGGTCCTCGCCACCCATCTATACGATCATAGGAATGCCCGTGCCCTTATGGCTGGAGAAGACACGGCGATAGAGTCAACTGATGCTCCATCTTAAGTGCACGACGCTACGTTTCTACATCTGCGCAAGTGATGTGATCCTACCTGCTACGTGGACATGCGTACACGCGCTACACACCGAATGAGTCATTTTCACCTGATCCATATAATGATGAATTGCTATCGGCCTCTCTATCTATCCGGCATCCGAGAATGATACGCGTTCCTACGATAACCGCGCTGCAATAGCCTCAGTGGTCTCACTCCAACGCACCGTACTCCTCATCCCATACTACCTGAGCTACACGCTCTCTTTAGTTGCGGATTGAGAACAAACACTCCAGTGAGACAGCCTATAGGTGCAGATTAAAACCTAAACACACAGTGTACATTCACACATATGCAGTGCATTAAAGACCTCCAGTAACATGCCTTAGGTGAGGAGTAAGAAACCCTCCCAGTAAACATCCTTAGTGCAGGATTAAGAACCCTCAGCAACATCCCTTAGTGCAGGATTAAGAACCCTCCAGTAACAGCCCTTAGTGCAGGATTAAGAACCCTCCAGTAACACCCTTAGTGCAGGATATAGACCCTCCAGTAACAACCCTTAGTGCAGGATTAAGAAAAACCCTCCAGTAACATCCCTTAGTGCAGGATTAAGACCCTCCAGTAACAAGCCTTAGTGCAGGATTAAGGAACCTCCAGTAACACCCTTAGTGCAGGATAAGAACCACCCCAGTACAGCCCTTAGTGGCAGGTTGAACCTCCAGTAACACCTTAGTGGCAGCGATTTTCCCTTAGTGCAGGATTAAGGACCCTCCAGTAACATCCCTTAGTGCAGGATTAAGAACCCTCCAGTAACATCCCTTAGTGCAGGATTAAGGACCCTCCAGTAACAACCCTTAGTGCAGACTCAGACTCATCCAGTAACATCCCTTAGTGCAGGATTACGGACCATCCAGTAACATCCCTTAGTGCAGACTCAGACTCTTCCAGTAACATCCCAACATCTAAACCCTTCAGTTCAGTTTCCAGTTTCCTGCAGTAGAGCCACAACTCAGCTGTTTGCACAATACATCTCCAACTTCATCCTCCATGTGGAGACGAGTCCTCCACTCTCCATGGTAGTACCAATCTCCTAACCCCTTATCAGATTCATATCATCATCAGGCTGTGAGCAGGTGAGTCCAGCATTACCAGGTAGGCATGTGTTATTCCTTCTGTCTGAGCAGTCCCAGTCCAAGAGAAGGGACTCATTGCCTTTTACAGTGGAACTCTTCATTCCAAGGTTGGAACTTCACCTTCTCCACAGCCTAGCTTCCTACAGTTTACCTCTGCATCCTGCTGGTCAAAGTCAGCTTCACATACTGAGGCCCAGGACTGGGCTTCACCTCTACTCTCCCATAGCAGAGACCAAATCCATCGAGAAGCCGCACAGTCTCAGAACAGATACATTAGCGTAATATCCACACATTACAGATATCAGGTCCTTTGGCTCCAAATCAACACTCTCCAAGATAATACTCATCTCCTGAGAAACCAAGTATTTTGACTCCTCTTCTTCTCTTTCCAAGTTAGATCCTATAGGTGCAGCTAGATTATTCCCACAGCCCAACTCTCTACATACAAGCTCTCTCCCAGGGCAGGAGATGGTCCAATTCCCCAGTCTGACTGGGAGTGGTGGACTGACGCTTTGAGCCTGGCGATCTTGGAGAAAGGGGCCTAGAGAGAGAGAAAGAGAGCAACAGAGGATTTTAGAATATCTTACAATATCAAAACATATCTCACTAACACAAGAGTACAGTCCCTTCAGAAAGTATTCAGACCCCTTGACCACATTTTGTAATAATCCTCATCAATATACACAATACAACATAATGACAAAGCAAAAACAGGCTTTCAGAATTTTTGGAAAATGTACTGTATATGTAAAAACATATATACAATTGTTACATAAGATTTCAGACCCTTTTACTCAGTACTTTGTTGAAGCACCTTTGGCAGCGACTATAGTCTTGAGTCTTCTTGGGTATGACGCTATAAGCTTGGCACACCTGTATTTGGGGAGTTTCTCCCATTCTTCTCTGCAGATCCTCTTCAAGCTCTGTCAGGTTGGATGGGGAGCGTCGCTGCACAGATATTTTCAGGTCTCTCCAGAGATGTTCGATTAGGTTCAAGTCCGGGCTCTTGCTGGGCCACTCAAGGACATTCAGAGACATGCCCGAAGCCACTCCTGCGTTGTCTTGGCTGTGTGCGTAGGATCGTTGTCCTGTTGGAAGGTGAACCTTCACTCCAGTCTGAGGTCCTGAGCGCTCTGGAGCAGGTTTTCATCAAGGATCTCTCTGTACTTTGCTCTCTTCATCTTTGCCTTGATCCTGACTAGTCTCCCAGTCCCTGCCGTTGAAAAACATCCCCAAAGCATGATGCTGCCACAACTGTTCTTCACTTTAGGGATGGTGCCAGGTTTCCTCCAGGCATGACACTTGGCATTCAGGCCAAAGAGTACAATCTTGGTTTGATCAGAACAGAGAATCTTGTTTCTTATGATCTGAGAGTCCTTTACGTGCCTTTTGGCAAACACCAGGCGGGCTATCATGTGCATTTTACTGAGGAGTGGCTTCTGTTTGGCCATGCTATCATAAAGGCCTTATTGGTGGAATACTGCAGAGATGGTTGTCCTTCTTGCAGGTTCTCCCATCTTCACAGAGGAACTCTGGAGCTCTGTCAGAGTGACCATCAGGTTATTTATCACCTCCCTGACCAAGGCTCTTCTCCCCCGATTGCTCAGAATTAGTGTGCCGGTCAGCTCTAGGAAGAGTCTTGGTGGTTCCAAACATCTTCCATTAAGAATAATGCAGGTCACTGTGTTATTGGGGACCTTTAGTGTTGCAGAAGTTTTTTGGTACCCTTCCCCAGATCTGTTCCTCGACACAATCCTGTCTCGGAGCGCTACGGATAATTCCTTTGACCTCATGACTTGGTTTTTGCTCTGACATGCGCTGTCAACTGTGCGACCTTATATAGACAGGTTTGTGCTTTTCCAAATCATGTCCAATTGAATTTACCACAGGTGGACTCCAATCAAGTTGTAAAAACATCTGAAGGATGATCAATGGAAACAGGATGCACCTGAGCTCAATTTAGAGTTTCATAGCAAATACTGAATAGTTATACTTATGTAAATAAGGAAATTCTATTTCAGATTTTTTATAAATTTGCAAAATGTAAAAAAAAAACTGTTCACTTTGTCATTGTGGGTTATTGTGTGTAGATTGATGAGGATTTAAAAAAAAATCTGTTTTAAAATAAGTCTGTAACCTAACAAAATATGGAAAAGGTATCTGAATCCTTTTTCCGAATGCACTGTCCATATCTACCTTAATGACCGTGTAACCCTGCACATTGACTCAGTACTGGTACCCTGTGTATATAGCCAAGTTATCGTTACTCATTGTGTTTTTTCCTTGTGTTATTATCTTTCTATTGATTTTGTATTTCTCTCTCTGCATTGTTGGGAATGGCCCATAAGTAAGCATTTCCCTGGTAGTCTACACCTGTTGTTGACGAAGCATGTGACAGATACAATTTGATTTGATTTGTCCACCACCATGGGATTGGGCAGGCCACAGAGCACTTATAAATACATGAGAATTAATTGAGCTTCTCAAGTGCCACTTCTGGCTTGTGATTTCAGAATGGCACTGGCTCCCTAGAGCTTAGCTGTCTCTAGCTGCTTTACCTTTTGATCCAGTTTTCTCGCTCATTCTTTTCCTCTCCACTCCACTGGATTCCTTTCTTGTAAAAAAAAAAGTCTGAAATTAATTTCAGGCCTCAATGAAACGAAATGACTTTTCAAACAGAGAAAAGTGTCTCTTTAGTTTGGGGCTGATACAGTTTGTATCTAACGAGACATCTGCAGAGAGAGAGCGAGAGAGAGCGAGAGAGCCAGAGAGCGCGAGAGAGCGCGAGAGAACACGAGAGAGCGCGAGAGAACACGAGAGAGCGCGAGAGAACACGAGAGAGCGCGAGAGAACGCGAGAGAACACGAGAGAGAGCACGAGAGAGAGCGAGAGAGCGAGAGAACAGGAGAGAGCAGCAATGTCGAGAAAAGCAGAGAGAGTCGACGTGAACTGCGGATGAGACGCGGATGAGGAACTGAGAGACGCGAAGACCGCGGGGAGAAAGAGCGCGAGAGAGGAGAAGAACGGGAGAAGAAAGAGCAAGAGGAGACACAGGAGAGGGAGACGCGAGAGAGGAAGCACGGAGAAAGAGTACGAGAGGACGAGAGACAAGGACCAGAGACAGAGACAGAGCAGACAGACAGGAGAGCAAGAGAGACAGAGAGACGAGAAGAGCAGAGAGACAGAGAGACGAAGGCAGGAGAGAGAGAGAGGAGGGAGAGAGGAGAGAGGAGAGAGAGAGAGGAAGAGAGAGAGGAAGAGAGAGAGGATGGAGAGATGGAAAGAGAGAGAGGCTCGATGACTTGTCTTGTGTGGAGAACAAGTTTGGAATGAAAACGTTGGATAAAATATGTGGATTCTTTTCGCATAACTAATACAGATACTACACTCTATATCTAACTTTCACTCGCAAGTTCTAAACCTACAATCTTGATTTTGGACAAAATTTACCTGGAAGGTTACTTACTACCAAGGACATCAGAGAAAACGTATGTAGCAAACCAAACCTGCAGAAGAAACAAAGCGAAAACCTGGAAAATCCATCCACCAAAACTAAGTGAGTAATGTTCAGTCTTCACTTCTGAAGCCAAAAAGATGATAACAATATTCTCTAGAGAATTTGTAATATAAGGCGAAGATAAAAATGCTAGCTAAGCTAACAATCTGATAGGACGGAACAACACGCCGGATGCAACTTCAATTAGCACTGAAGTGTGAAGTTAATGTGAGAAACTCTTGAGCCCATCAATGGCAGGAGAGTTCACAGCCACTCAAATGCAGAGGCCTTTGAAGCTCCCTACTCCATGGCTTACCCCATGTGGCAGAGGTGTCACCACAGTACCCATGTGCAGAGGTCACCACATACCCCATTGTGGTCGGAGTCACCGACAGTACCCCATGTGCAGAGGTCACCACAGTACCCCATGTGCAGAGGTCACCACAGTACCCCATGTGCAGAGGTCACCACAGTACCCCTTGCATATAAAAAATGACACTGCATGCAATAAGTTCAAAACTATGCTCCTCAAGAACAATCCAGAGTCAATATTTGCTGACTACTACAAAGAGGGGAATGTAAGCAACTTAATTTTCCACACAGGCCATCTCCTGGCATGGCACAGTGCTGTAAGTGCATACTACTCTATTAGTATTTGGGAGCATTGCCTTTAAATAGATTAACTTCGATCAAATGTTTTGGGTAGCGTWCCACAAGCTTCCCACAATAAGTTYGGTGAATTTTGGCCCCTTCCTACTGACAGAGGTGGTGTAACTGAGTCAGGTTTGTAGGCGTCCTTGCTCGCACACACTTTTTCAGTTCGGCCCACAAATGCTCTATAGGATTGAGGTCAGGGCGTTGTGATGGCCGCTCCAATACCTTGACTTTGTTGTCCTTAATCCATTTTGCCACAACTTTGGAAGTATGCTTGGGGTTATTGTCCATTTGGAAGACCCATCTGCAACCAAGCTTCAACTTCCTGACTGATGTCTTGAGATGTTGCTTCAATATATCCACATAATTTTCCATTCTCATGATGCCATCTATTTTGTGAAGTGCACCAGTCCCTCCTGCAACAAACCACAACATGATGCTGCCACCCCTGTGCTTTATGGTTGTGACGGTCTTCTTCGGCTTGCAAGCCTCCTCTTTTTTCCTCCAAACATAACAATGGTCATTATGGCCAAATAGTTATATTTCTGTTTCATCAGACCAGAGGACATTTCTCCAAAAATTATGAACTTTGTCCCGATGTGCAGTTGCAAACCGTAGTCTGGCTTTTTTGTGGCGATTTTGGAGCAGTGGCTTCTTCGTTGCAGAGKGGCCTTTCAGGTTATGTCGATATAGGACTCATTTTACTGTGGAAATAGATACTTGTGTACCTGTTTCCTCCAGCATCTTCACATGGTCCTTTGCTGTTGTACTGGGATCGATTTGCACTTTTCYCACCAAAGTATGTTCATATCTAGGAGACAGAACGTTTCTCCTTCCTGAGCGGTATGACGGCTGCATGGTCCCATGGTGTTTATACTTGCACACTATTGTTTGTACAGATGAACGTGGTAATATCAGAGGTCTTGGCTGATTTCTTTTGATTTTCCCATGATGTCAAGCAAAGAGGCACTGCGTTTGAAGGTTGGCCTTGAAATACATCCACAGGTACACCTCCAATTGACTCAAATGATGTAAATTAACCTATCAGAAGCTTCTCAAGCCATGACATAATTTTCTGGAATTTTTCCAAGCTTTTTAAAGGCACAGGCAACTTAGTGTATGTACACTTCTGACTCACTGAAATTGTGATAGAGTGAATTATAAGTGAAATAATCTGTCTGTAAAAGTTTGTTGGAAAAATGTCTTGTGTCATGCACAAGATGTAGATGTCTTAACCGATTTACCAAAACTATAGTTGGTTAGCAAGAAATGTGTGGAGTGATTGAAAAACGAGTTTTAATGACTCCAACCTAAGTGTATGTAAACTTCCGACTTCAACTGTATATCCCCCCCAATAGAACCCCCAGACTTTAACGATGACAGCTTCTCCATCCTGGAGGGGGAGATCAACCATTTCCAGTTACAGGGACATGTAAATGCCAGAACCGGACAAGAACCGGTCACTCWCAGCACACAGGGGGACAAAAACCTATCTGGAGGTGACAGCATTCCTATCCAAATATGCCCCCCAAGCCACTACTATGAAAAATAATATATTTAAAAATGGGTCACAGCTCCTGCAGCTCTGTCGCACGTCAGGTAACCTAGTGGTTAGAGCGTTGGAGCAGTAACCGAAGGGTTGCTGGATTGAATCCCTGTGCTGACAAGGTAAAAATCTGTCATGCTGCCCCTGAACAAGGCATTTAATCCACTGTTCCCCGGTAGACAGTCATTAGTTAAATAAATGTAAAAAAAAAAAAAAGGCTTTGAGGGGACTCTTGCGGTAGGTACACAAACAGCTCACCACTTGGCAGAGGTAATATAGAATAATTTATCACTGACCTCAACCGAGAGTCTCTCAGAGCGTTCACAGTCAGCCCACTGACAACCTTATCAGATCACAGCAAAATCACACTCTACTTGAACAGAGCAATACTCAATCATGAGGCATCYAAGCCAAAGGAACTGCATAATATCTAAGAAATAGATGGAAGGAAAGTTGTTTAGAAACCTATCCACTTTTTTGGGGGCAACAACAAATTCAAGGAGTCAACTTGGCAGTAGAAAACTTAAACAGCATATTTTGTCCTCTCAGCTTCCCTACCAAATCAAAACATTTCAATKAGACAACCTAAGAAAATGAACAACAATGACAAATGGATTGATGAAGATAGCAAAAACCTAAGAAAGAAATTGAGGAACCTGTCCAACCAAAAACATAGAGAGAAAACCTGAGCCTACGCCTTCACTACGGTGAATCACTGAAACAACACAGCAATACACTATGGAAAAAGAAGGAACAGCACGTCAGAAAACAAATCAATGTAATTGAAGAATCCATAGACTCTAACCACTCCGGGGACAATTGGAACACACTAAACATTCAACAACACGAAGAGTTTCTATTCTAAACAGAGATGTATGGATAAATCACTACTCCAATCTTTTTGGCTCTATAGGAAACAGCAAAAACATATACATGATCAATTACACATCTTAGTATCAGCTATGAAAGACTACCAGAACCCTCTGGATTCTCCAATTACATTGAATTAACTACAGGACAAAATACKAACCCTCCAACCCAAAAAGGCCTGTGGTGCAAGCATTTCACGGTATTCGGCGCATGTGAAAAATAACATTTGATTTTTGATTTGTGTTGATGGCATCCTAAATTAAATGGTTAACCTCTTTCAGCTAGGGGGCACTTTTTTTATGTTTGGAAAAATAAAGTTCCCAAGGTAAACAGACTATTTCTCAGGTCCAGATGCTAGAATATGCATATAATTGACAGATTAGGATAGAAAACACCTTCTTAAGTTTCCAAAACTGTCAAAATATTGTCTGTGAGTATAACAGAACTGATTTTGCATGCGACAACCTGAGGAAATCCAACCCGGTAGTGCCTTTTATTTGGAAAAATCCCTGTTCCATTGCCTGCCCCTCCTCCATTTAAAGGGGTATCAACCAGATTCCTTTTCCAATGGCTTCCTCAGGCTGTGACCAGGCTTTAAACATAGTTTCAAGCTTTTATTTAGAAAAACGAGTGAGATTTATCAAAACGC